>NC_043013.1:44294045-44374045 GCF_006345805.1 Octopus sinensis | reverse complement strand
AAGTGCACAAACAACACACATTTATTAGTCATTTTGTAGCAAGTCTCTTTATCTTACGTACTGGTTTCAAATTTTGGCATAAGCCAACAATTTTAGGGGAGGGGTAAGTCGATTACATTAACTACAGTGTTCAACTGGTACATCTTTTTTGACGACCCCCAAAAGGATGAAAGGTAAAGTTAGCCTCAACAGAATTTGAATTCAGAACGTAAAGACAGGTGAAATATCACCAAGTATTTTGTCTGGTGTGCCAACAATGCTGTCAGTTAGCTATCTTCTCTTTTTCTTATATATCGTAGAGCTTTTAATATTACAAACAAGCTTGCTGAAATGTTTCTCAAAATGTAGGAGTGGCGGTGTGGTAAGTAGCTTGATTATGAACCACATGGTTCCGGGTTCAATCCCACTGCGTGGCACCTTGGGCAAGTGTCTTCTAAGGCCTCGGGCCAACCAAAGCCTTGTGAGTGGATTTGGTAGACGGAACTGAAAGAAGCCCGTCGTACATATGTATATATATATATCTATGTGTCTTTGTGTTTGTCCCCCCAGCATCGCTTGACAACGATGCTGGTGTGTTTACATCCCTGTAACTTAGCAGTTCGGCAAAAAGGGACCAATAGAATAAGTACTAGGCTTACAAAGAATAAGTCCCAGGGTCGATTTGCAGGACTAAAAGGCGGTGCTCCAGCATGGTCACAGTCAAATGACTGAAACAAGTAAAAGAGTATACTTTATATATATATGTAAATTATTATCTGAAATAACATTATTTATTGTGTGATCCCTTTTGTCTGTGAACAAAGCCTTCAACTTAATCCCTAATGACATAATAACTAACCCACAATTTCATTCTGATGATTAGGGAGAAAAACTCTTGAATCCATTAATGAACCAAAAGGTTTAAGAATGCTAAAACCACTTCCCTCAATATCACACCCCTTCAATTGAGGGGGTTTTGTCTTGTGAATTACGTGGTGGCTTCACTGGTGTAGCTGTCATGCAAAACAACCAGTGCAACATTGAGTAGAGTGGTTAGCGTTAGGAAGGGTATTCTGCCATAGAAGTAATCCTAAAGCAGATATTACATCTTGATGCAATCCTCTAGCTCGTCAGCTCCTGTCAAACACATTGCCAGTATAGAAAACGGACGTTGTTGATGATGATGATGTTGATGTTGAGCGAACGGTCCTCGTCCCAGAGCTCGCAAGATGGGAGAAGTCCGAAACGTGGTCCTTTGCTATTCGTAAGACCCGCAGAAGAGAGAAAGCAGGTCAACCCCGACACCGAGAGCATCGACGGATGGATGAATGCGCATCCAGGCTCAGCAGTTTACGTAGGAAGTCGGGAACAAGAAACAAGAAGAAAGAGTGAGAGAAAGTTGGAGCGAAAGAGTACAACAGGGGTCACCACCACACCCTGCCGGAACCTCGTGGAGCTTTAGGTGTTTTCGCTCAATAAACACACGCAACGCCCGGTCTGGGAACGAAACCGCGAGTCCGCTGCCCTAACCACTGGGCCATTGCGCCTCCACTTGTTGTTGATGATGATGGTGGTGGTGATGGGGATGATGATGATGATGACGGCGACGATAATGATGACGTTTCAAACTAAACAGAATCATGAGGGAAGGCTATATGAAAGATCTTTAATGAAAATAAATATTAATTCGAACAGAGCTGTGTCATATAACACGTTTGAAAGAGAAAAAAAAACTATTTCCTATTTACATATACACACATGCACTGCGCACATAGATGTGTGAGGGACGTGATATTCTCAAGACTGAAATCCACGTGAGAATCCTTTAGGCCCCTGCCTCAGCTCCTTTATTAACATTCATTGTCAGCTTCTTTTAACCACCGGAATGACACTGGATTGGATTTATTGGTATCCTTTTAACAACCACCGACACCGTCACCGTTAACGATAACCACCTCTCTACAACAATCGCCATGCCTCCAACGCCGTCGACGACTTCATCACCACCACCACCACCACCACCACTACCATCACTATAAGACACATAGCCACCACGACCACAAACTCTTATATCAACCACCACCACCATTCCTATACACCACCGTCGTTAACATCAGCAACAGCACACCACCTCAATCGCCAGCATCATCATCATCATCATGGCCATAACTACATCCACCACCATCACCATCATCACTTCCATCACCCTCGTCCTTCCTCTCACCACCACTATCACCCACGTTATTACTATACATCACCACCACCCTTCCTTCGACCATAACTTTTACCGCCTCCTCCACCACCATTTCCGCCCATATGTCTCCACACCAACCTTTACTCTTACTCTTTCTCCCTTTATTTCTACCATATCAATGCTATACAAACAAGTACCGCCCACATTATTTTCTCTCTTCTCATTCCCTCTCAATTTTACTTTTACTTGTTCTCTCTCTCTCTCTTTCTGTCTTTCCTTCTTATCGTTTTTTATTCAATGTTCCTTATTCTCTCCCTCTTTCTCTTACTTGCTCATTCATGCATTTACATACACACCCCGTCTTTCTCTCACTCTCTCCACACACTTACTCTCTCTCTCTCTCTCACACATAGATAATTCTTTCTCATACACACACTCTCACACACAAGGTCTCCTTCTTACACACTCTTTCTCATACACACATACTCTCTCCCTCATACACGCACTCTCTCACACATACACTGTCTCTCTCACACTCAAGGTCTCCCTCACAAAAGGTCTTTCTTACACACACACACGCACACTCTCACATACATACTTTCTTACACACACACACGCACACTCTCACATACATACTTTCTTACACACTCACACACACTCTCATACGAATACTCTCACACAAACACTCACACACACTCTCTTACATACACACATACTCATACTAACACTCACACTCTAGTTCTTGCTCTCTTTTAGCAGACTCTAACTTCACTACTTTCTCAACCTCCCCACCCCAACACGCACTCATCCAATTACTTTCACTCCCACTCAATCTTTCACTCATCTTAAGCCTCCCTAAAACGCACGAAATAAATCGAGGACCACATGTTTCAATCACACTTCACAGCACCTCACCTCCCATCGTGTCCTCTAAAAAAAATAACTAGCCTCCAACTACACCATCACTCAACACCCATGTACTCACGCATACCCGTATGCACCCAGCCTGCGAGCGAGCTAAACCTTCCACCCTAACCCTAACCCAATCTTACTATTACCCAGCTACCAACCACCTCCATACATTAGCCGAGCATTTCAATACATCATACGGTCCTTTCACACCAATTCAACTCCATCCAGTAGCAGACGACAAGCGAATGTGTGTGTGTGTGTGTGTGTGTGTGACTGCGTATATATGTGTGTATCCGAGAGAGAGGGAGAGAGTATGCGTGCATGCATCTATGTGTGAGTGTACACGTGTATATGTTTGCATGTGTGAGTGTGTCTGCGTGAGAGAGAGAGACAGAGATGTGTGCATACATCTGTGTGTGAGTGTACGCGTGTATATGTTTGCATGTGTGAGTGTGACTGCGTGAGAGAGAGCATGCGTGCATGCATCTATGTGTGAGTGTACACTTGTATATGTTTGCATGTGTGAGTGTGTCTGCGTGAGGGAGAGAGAGAGAGAGAGTATGCGTGCATGCATCTATGTGTGAGTGTACACGTGTATATGTTTGCATGTGTGTGTGTGTGTGTCTACGTGAGTGCGTTTTCGTGTACGTGTGGATCTGATTCTTTGTATGTATGCGTTGTGTGCGTGCGTGTGTATAAGGACGAGTGGGAAAATGGGAGTAGGGGCTCTCATTAGGGTGAGGTCAGACGGTTAGTAGGTAAGGCTTGTCTCTTCAATTCACGCCTTCCACCGGTGGCTGGCTGTTTACACTTTGGTTCGGAACTCAACGGGGATACGATTAAACGAAACACACACACATACAAACATACACACATACACATACCCAGGTTTTATAGAGCAAACGGGAGAAATAGAACTCAATATACGATCGTATATACTTTTTAAATTCTTTATCGGCAGAAGGTTACAGACGTGATTCGACAAAAGCAAGGACGAGACGGTTTAGTGGTGAATGGCACATTTCAAACTCGATTAAGGGACACGCATGAAATGCTCCACACACACATACACACACTCACACACACACGTATGTATGTAGGCGCAGACATGGCCGTGTGATAAAGAAGTTCGTTCTGGAACCAACTGGTTTCCGTTTCAATCCCACTGGCTAGCATTTTGAGCTAGTGTCTACTACAATGAGTGGTTCGTGATTGAATTGAGTTGAAGGAAACTGTGTAAGTCAGTACTTTTGCCCGGGCAAAAGTAGGCATACAGTTGCTTAATACGACTGGAATGTTCTTTTCATTAAGATTTCTTTCATTATTTTAACCTACGCGATTCATAAGTCGTCTAGGGATCTGCGGGAGATGTCTAGTTCATTGGAAGCCTTCTGTTTTGATTTCTTATTTCTTTACTGCCCACAAGGGGCTACACACAGAAGGGACAAACAAGGACAGACAGACGGATTAAGTCGATTATATCGACCCCAGTGCGTAACTGGTACTTAATTTATCGACGCCGAAAGGATGAAAGGCAAAGTCGACCTCGGCGAAATTTGAACTCAGAACGTAGCGGCAGACGAAATACCGCTAGGCACTTCGCCCAGCATGCTGACGTTTCTGCCAGCTCGCCTTGATTTCAGTGAATGCTTAAACCACTCATGGATCTTTTCTTTTTGAAAGCTAAATTTTTCAGATTTTTCTAGTTAACTAAATAATTTGAAACTTCGTATACTGGTAGAATGCGTCATATTAGGGTCATGCTGGGCTCCCATTTTACAAGGTTTGGTCGATCAAATCATCCTTCATACTTATTTTAAGTCTCGTACTTATTCTATCGAATACCTTTTGCCGATATTGTGGTTACGTAAACGCTCCAACATCGGTTGTTAAGCAGTGAGAGCAAACACACACTTCATATACAGGAGTGAGCAAAAGTAGGTAAACAGTTGCTTAATGAGTGGGGATCTTTTCTTTCAAAAAGAAAAGATCCTATATATATATATATATATATATAGTTAATAATAAAAAAACGAAAAAACAACACGAGAGCGTGTTACATGCAAAGTATTGACAGACGCCCAGGGAAGGAAAGAAAGTTAGTTTTACGTTTTGAGCAAAGCTCTTCTTCTGAAACAGGAAACAGAAGAAAGTCCAAGAAAAAAGGAAGACAGAGGAAGAAAAAAATGCCAATAGGCTGTGTGGTAAGTAGCTTGCTTACGAACCACATGGTTCCGGGTTCAGTCCCACTGCGTGGCACCTTGAGCAAGTAAGTGTCTTCTACTATAGTCTCGGGCCAACCAAAGCCTTGTGAGTGGATTTGGTAGACGGAAACCGAAAGAAACCCGTCGTATATATGTGTGTGTATATATATATATTTATATATACACACATACATATATATAATATAATATAATATAAAATCCGTTCTGTCTGTCTGTGTGTATGTCTTGTAGGATCTCGGGCATCCTTCATCCGATTGTGCTCAAATTTGATATGTAGATACCGACGGTACCAGGGCGTGTATAAGTCTTGAAAAAATTACATGAATCGATTCCAGGTGAGAATGCGATCGATAAAGCCGTGGGAACGTGCATTTGTACTGCGTGGCATCTTACGAAGGCGTCTTCTACAATAGCCTCAGACCGACCAAAGCCTTATGAGTGGATTTGGTAGACGGAAACTGAAAGAAGTTCGTCATATATATATATGTGTGTGTATGTATGTGTGTGTTTGTCTTCCCACCATCACTTGACAACCGACATTGGTGTGTTTACATCCCTGTAACTAGTGGTTTGGCAAAAGAGGCTGATAGAATAAGTACTAGGCTTACAAAGAATAAGTCCTGGGGTCAATTTGTTCGACTAAAGTCAGTGCCCCAGCATGGCCGCAGTCAAATGACTGAAACAAATAATAGAATACACACACGCACATACATACTCTCTTATACACACGCACCTTTGTGTTGGGGTCTCCTTCGTATTGGAAGTCACTTGACCCTGTTATCTTCCCTACTGTCCTTCTCGCGTCTGACCATTCTGTCCGAAGTCAGACGCCATGATAGATCGTTAGCTACTACACGCATTTTTTTTTTCTCCTTGTTTTTTTCTGTGTATCTTTCTGTGGAAGAGCGTAGGCTCGAAACGTAAAAGACTTTTTCTATTCCTGAGCGCTATACTAATACATTTGTTTGTTTTGTACACCACCTGCCTTCGTCTTTTGTTTATTTTCGTAAACTTTCCCTTTATATATATATATATATTATATATATATATATATATATATATATATTATATATATATATATATATATATCTTAGAAGGTTTGGAGGTGATGTACAGGTATTATATATATAGTAGGAGATTCTACTAGAGTAGATACAAACGCTAATATATGATTTATAAAAACATGTGACATCTCGATAAAAATTTGTAAATGTAAAACCACCTGGATTTCTGAGTACCTTATTTCTTCTTATATATATATATATATATATATATATATATATATATATATATATGATGAGCTTCCAACAGTGTCAGTCTACCAAATTCATTCACAAGGTATTGGTCGATCCAGGGCTATAGTTAAAGACACATACCGAATGTGCAACGCAGTAGTACTGAACCCGAAATTACGAGGTTGCAAAGCGAGCGTCTTAACCACACAGCTATGCCAGACAACAAGTTTACTGTTCAATTGCTCCAACAACTGAATACTCCTCGTCAAGGGTGACGGAAATCCATTTATTTTAAGCTTTATAGATAAGTAGATTTGCAGTTATTGTACCAGCTCAGCTAGAGCATATGAAACATTTTAGGGATCTTTTCGGTTTGAACGGCAGTTTTTAACATAATTTCTAGGTAACTAAAAAATTTTAAACTTCGTATACTGGAAGAATGTGTTTATAAAACATCTTTTTCTCTTGGCTTTATTGAGAAAATTCTATAGTTTGTAAGATATTTGTTGTTTTTTTCTTCAATTTCTGCAATTTCAACCAATCAATGACGTCTATTGAGGTAAAAGACATTCTGTGCCATATGAATATGTCCCTCGTTTAAGAAACAGATTGGGTTTATTTACATTTGTGAAGAAAAAAAGATACCCTTCCCCCCACCCCTAACCCTAACTAATCCTAACCCTAAAAGAGATTGAAATGCAATAGATCGATACTAGGGTCATAATTATGGGTGACAATTTCATATGACACCGCTAGAAAAAACTGCCGTTCAAACCGAAAAGATCCTACACAAACATACATATATACGACAGGCTTCTTTCATTTTCCGTCTATCAAATCCACTCACAAGGCTTTGATCGGTCCGCGGCTATAGTAGAAGACACTTGCCCAAGGTGCCACGCAGTGGGACTGAACCCAGAACCATTGTGGTTGGTAAGCAAGCTACTTACTACACAGCTACTCCTGCACCTATTGTTTACTTTTAGAATGACATTGTAGGGCATGTGCGAGAGAATGGTTCTGGTTAGTAGAATATTTGGCCTGTTTAAAATGTTAAAGAGTTAAGACAGAAGGGCGTGATTTGAGAGAATTTGCCTGCTATTTCTTGCAAGTCTAGTGACCGCGTAGAAGCTCCTAAGCTTTTTTTTTTGCAGAAGTGGAAACTACAGGGTGGAATATGCTCATTGGCTTTATTTTGAATGAAAGTAATGTAAACGTTTCTTGCTACATAAGGGAGCTAGCTGACCCTGGAGCTAAACCACCACCACCATCTTCCGACAAAGTCATCACCACAATCTTCCAACACTATCATCATCATCATCATCATCATCATCATCATCGCTTTCATCGCCACCGCCACGATGTCAAGATGACATACATTCTACATCAATGCATTTCGGGTGAACAAACCAATTCCTAACTTTTCAGGACCACTTAGACACCCTTACCTCTTCCTATCAGAGGGGTGGGAAAGGGAATGTAGCGACGGGGTGGTGGGGTGGAGAGGAAGAGGGAGGACAGAACAGTCTCCTCCCTTACACACCCACCCACCCACCCACCTTTCAACATCTCTACTTAACCAGCAACGACCACGACCCCAACCACCACCACCACCACCGCTACCACAATATCCAGGACTCAAACACTCCAGGCTTCCAAGAATCTAATACATCATATTGTTGAAAGGGTCAAGTTCCAGGGTGAAGGTGACCGGCAGTGTTGTGTCGGGGTGGGTGGAGGGGGAGCGTCATCTGTGGCAAACCCAAGTAAAACACTTCATCATCCTTTCATAGCCACCACCATCACCACCACCACTACCATTACCACCTCCACCACTACAACTACTATTAATACTACTACAACCACCAGCAAATATATCCAAGACATATCATCACAGCCACCATTACTACTATTACTACTACTACTAATCATCATCATCATCATCATCATCATCATCATCATCATCATCACCATCATCACTTCAACTACCATCACCAAGGCGACTACTACCATCACGACAAAGACCTGCATCACCACCACCACCGTAATCACCACAACCACCCCCTCCTCTCTCCCGCTAGTTTTTGGTCTTTATTTTATTTTATCTTATCTATATTCTACTTATAACTGTTTTTTTTCCTTCTTCTGGATGTGAGACAAGAGGTGGGGTGGTTGGGTGGAGAGTTATTCCTTAGGGGGGTTTTCTACTTGTGTTTCCTTCTGCTAGGTTTTCTCTTCCCTCTTCTGCTAACTTCTTTCTCCAAGACAGGTTGTTGCTGGCTGACAGAGGTCACAGGAATTGCCATCAAGAAACGTAAGACCATAAACAAATATAGCGCTGGATTGTCAGCATCGTAGGAGAAAGAACGGGGGATAAAAATGCCTACAGTATTTAATTACAATGCTTCATATTCTTGAGTTCAATTCTAGTCGATGCTAACTTGGCCTTTCATCTTTTCTGAGTAGGAAAAAATAATAGAGATCTTGTTTAATCTACTACTTGGGAACAGTGGTCCCGGTGCGCGCACTCGCGTAGTCACGCATCCGCGCTAGCTAGTCGTGACCAGTCGATCCTACAACGACTACCTAACAAAGGAAGTAAAACACGAGATAAATAATCTTTTTACGCAAAGTAAATAATTTTTGTTAAACAAAGTGAATAAAACACAAAAACACAAAGTAAATAATTTATTAAACAAAGTAATTAACACACAAAAACACAAAGTAAGGATCGACTAGTTACGACTAGCTTGCGCGCACCGGGACCACTGTTCTCAAGTAGTACCCTTGTTTAAATTCTTCCAACCACTTGAATTTTTTCCCAAATTTTCGCCAGATTATTTTTTTAATATAGTTTCAGTGTAGTTTTGCATGCTGATGACAAAAATCACAACCCTTTTTACTAGGAATTAACGATACAGAAGTAACAAGCGTTTAAAGTTATGCAATTTTAACCACTCGAAAGCCTCCATTCGTGATATATCGTGTGTGCCTATCTCCATTGCCATGGAGACCAGCATGCCCGAAACCTTTACGCAGTCGCTCGACATACTAGAAATAGCAGGCAAATAATCATGACGAAAATCCCATTCATTTTCTGGACCTCTACAACTCCACAATATGTTATTATGTAAATTGTATTCTGAGAGTAGCAAGTAAAATTCGTGGACCTTTTCGGTTTGAACGGCAGTTTTTTCTAGCGGTGTCATATGAAATTGTCACCCATAATTATGACCCTAGTATCGATCTATTGCATTTCAATCTGTTTTAGGGTAGGGTTAGGGGTGGGGGAAGGGTATCTTTTTTCTTCACAAATGTAAATAAACCCAA
This sequence comes from Octopus sinensis, assembly GCF_006345805.1. Lineage (NCBI taxonomy): Eukaryota > Metazoa > Mollusca > Cephalopoda > Octopoda > Octopodidae > Octopus > Octopus sinensis. The sequence goes on along the minus strand of NC_043013.1, from coordinate 44,364,170 downwards.
TCTGTTTCTTAAACGAGGGGACATATTCATACGGCACAGAATGTTGTTTTTTACCTCAATAGACGTCACTGATTGGTTGAAATTGCAGAAATTGAAGAAAAAACAACAAATATCTTACAAACTATAGAATTTTCTCAATAAAATCAAGAGAAAAAGATGTTTTATAAACACATTCTACCAGTATACGAAGTTTAAAAGTGTTTAGTTACGTGGAAATTATTTTAAAAAACTGCCGGGATCTTTTCATTTCCAAGGCCTGTTTTTTCAGATTTTTCCTACTTAACCAAACAATTTGAAACTTCGTATACTGGTAGAATGTGTCAAAAGAAAACATAATTGTAAACCAGAATGAAAACGGAATTGTAATTTCAAAGTTTAACGTTGTTTAATAATTAGAATTTTAACCATATTATTTACTCCGTCTCAATAGACGTAAACGGCTATTTTGCTGACGTATTTAACATACGTGAAATGTAAACACCCGGTTACCGTATTCCTTCAGTTTCTATTCACATTTTTTTAATATATTATTAACTAACTTATATATTAAACTTATATATTATATAACTAACTTAGTTTTTGTAAATTTTCGTATATTTTTTGTGATTTTTATTCTTTACTTTATTCGTGTAACTTTTATTTCTGTAACTTTTTATCTTTGGCAATCTTTCGTATGTGTGTGTATGTATGTGTGTGTGTGTATGTATGTATGGCCGATTCAGTGTTTACATTATTTCGAGTTAAAACGAAAGATTACCTTTGCTATGTAGAAAATAATGAGGTTGACTCAATGGAATAATGACAGTGATCGAAGATATAGACAAAATTTCTTTTGGTAATCTTTCGTTTTAACTCGAAATAATGTAAACACTGAATCGGTCATACATACATACACACACACATACATAGATACATACACACACACACATACATGCATACTTACATGTACACATACACCGAGTAAAAAATTTCAGTTATCTCTCTCTGTCTCTTCACACACACTAACAGAAGTACTTCACTTACACAACATACTTTCTGTCTCCCACACCCCATCAAACACACACACACGCACGCAAAACACAGACCTACGCACAGCTGTCTACGTCACAAAGTAGCTTTCTACGTCACACTAAGATAATGCAGTTAATTATTTCAAATGAAAACAAACAATACGATTGGTTAAAATTCGTAGATTTAATCTACCCTTAAAGTTATAAAATACATTTTTCTCAAATAAACAAGTTGAAACTAGTGTTTTCTTTTGAGACACTCTACCAGTATACGAAGTTTCAAATTATTTAGTTAACTAGAAAAATCTGACAAAACAGGCCTTGGAAATGAAAAGATCCAACTGCCATTCAAACCGAAAAGATCCGAATTCCTTTTTAGAAAGGAAACTAAAACGGTATCTGTTATCTTTTATCTGTTTCGGTTAATAGACTGCGGCCATGCTGTGGCACCGCCTTGATAAGTATTTAGTCGAATGAATCGGCACATACACACATATATACAACGGGCTTTTGACTTTGGTCGGCCCGAGGCTAGAGTACAAAACACTTGCCCAAGGTGGGACGCAGTGGCACTGAACCCGGAACCATGTGGTTGGAAAGCAAACTTCTTACCACGCATGCGCCTGTGATCTCTCTAGAATCAGTATGTTTGTAGCGAAATGGCAGAATCGTTAGCGCGCCGGACGTAAAATGCTCAGCGTACAAAACGCTTCCAGCCTTTTAATAAGGAATATTAGAATCAGTATGTTTACAATTAGTTTCCTTTTTAAAAACAGTAGTACGTATTTTTTACAGCCTCAAAGTAAAACATGATAAGGAAAAGCGATCCCACTTCCTACCTCACCATCTCTCTTATCACTCATTTTCTCTTGACATTTTAATACTACTCATGACATCTTTGATAAAAACTTCTAAAGGACTCTATGTCAATTCCAATGTTGTCGCATCGCACGATTTTACTACCCGGTGTGATACGAGCTAACGAATGAGTTCGGGATCTTTTCCTTTTGAACGGCAGTTTTCGTCACAAAATTTCTAGTTAACTAAACACTTTTAAACTTCGTATACTGGTAGAATGTATCAAAATAAAACATTTTTTTCTCTTGGCTTTCTTGAGAAAATTGTAATTTGTAAGTTTAACGTAGTTTAATTTTTCGAATTTTAACCAATCGATGGCCTCTGTTGAGCTAAAATAATTTGCTGCGTCTAAAACCGAGACAACATCCTGTCACTAACCCTAACCCTAAATTTTAGCCTTTCGTTTACTGTGTTATATCTATTTACATTTATATTTTTACTTGTGATCCCAACATTATTACCGTTTCCTTCTCTTCCCCTCTATTCTACTTTTTCCTTTAATAAACCCTGTACACCTATTTGATTATGAAGATTTACAAACATACTTTCTCAGTGAAACTCAATATACCTACCATTATAAATAATACCAAATGTTCCTTTTCGAACTTTTCATAATGTGATACAAGTCTTTGGTGTAGCAATTGCATGCGGCTGAAGAGGGCTTTAAACCATCTGTTATGTCGATTATACATTGATGTAAGAATAAGTTGTTTTATAAAGCTCGAAACACGTGTACCTCGACATCCTTTGTATTCTGTTTTATATATATGTGTGTGTGTGTGTGTGTGTACATATATACGACCGGCTTCTTTCAGTTTCCCTCTACCAAATCCACTCACAGGGCCTTGGTCGGCCCGAGGCTATAGTAGAAGACACTTGCCCAAGGTGCCACTCAGTGGGACTGAACCCGGAACCATGTGGTTGGTAAGCAAGCTACTTACCACACAGCCACTCCTACGCCTATATTCATGATATTTATTTTTACGATACCGAACTGCATGTTAATCGCTTCGCTCACTCACTTCTGTGGTTATCAACATTTTGCCTGCATTTAAATTTGAAACCATCGTTCACAACGTTTGTAAAAAATAAAAACAAGAAAACAAACAAAGAAAAACCATGGAAATAAGAAGAGCTTGAGCTAAAACAGTAATTATCAAAGTAGTAATTTAATATAAATTGCTTCCAACAAATTTCTGTTGGATGTAATGTTTGTTTTGTGACATTAATCATAAGACAGAATATGCTCAAATTGTTGACTAATACGTTACATATTGCAATTCGCTTGAAGCATTTATTAACTATGTCTTATTCTGACGTCCACACAGTGCGAATGAAGATTTCTCTTCGTTGGTTGTTGTTTACGTCATTACCAATTATACAGTGGAGGCGCAATGGCCCAGTGGTTAGGGCAGCGGACTCGCGGTTTCGATTCCTAGACCGGGCGTTGTGAGTGTTTATTGAGCGAAAACACCTAAAGCTCCACGAGGGTCCGGCAGGGGATGGTGGTGATCCCTGTTGTACTCTTTCACCACAACTTTCTCTCACTCTTACTTCCTGTTTCTGTTGTACCTGTATTTCAAGGGGCCGGCCTTGTCACTCTCCGTGTCACGCTGAATATCCCCGAGAACTACGTTAAGGGTACACGTGTCTGTGGAGTGCTCAGCCACTTACACGTTAATTTCACGAGCAGGCTGTTCCGTTGATTCGGTTCAACCGGAACCCTCGTCGTCGTCGTAACCGACGGAGTGCTTCCATCCATCCACAAATTATACGAAATTTTTTTTTTATGTTAGCAACATTTACGGTTTATTTGCCATTAAACAACTTAAATCAATATTGTGCTCATTCTAGTTCTAATGAGAGAGAAATATTAAATGCCAGCGAAAGTTTTGTTCAATATAAAATAAATAAATATTTTTTTTCTTTTAGAAATAAATGGAAAATGTCTTTTATTTCTATTATTTGTAATGATTAAAGATTTGGTTGTAGTTTATAAAATGTACAGTTCTGAACACAATAACAATTTAAAAAAAAAATTTGTTTATTGTATTTTTTTTATTGTTTATCGATCCATTTTTTCAGCTGATTCCAAAAATGAAATTATTTTTTGTGTATCATCAACAGTTAAAAATAAACATGTCGACTTTTAATGTTATTATATATTCGGTATTGTTATAATGTTCCGCTACTAAATGAATATCTAATTTTTTCTTTCAGGCCAATTACTAAGTTCTGCTACTTTCAGGATGGCTACTAGAGTATGTAAAAATTCTTCAGATAGATTTCGCTATGGTCTCTAGTTAGAAGAAAGGAAGGTATACACTCCAGAAAATCTCGATCGTCAAAGCACTTCTCATCTTAAGAAAAGAGTTATCAAGGCATTTACAGTGCAGAGTTTTATTGTTTTTTTTTAAATTCTAACTAATAATATACTTAGTAAATATCTTTCAGGAGTGGCTATGTGGTAAGTAGCTTGCTAACCAACCACATGGTTCCGGGTTCAGTCCCACTGCGTGGCACCTTGGGCAAGTGTCTTCTACTATAGCTTCGGGCCGACCAATGCCTTGTGAGTGGATTTGGTAGACGGAAAGTGAAAGAAGCCTGTCGTATATATGTATATATATATATATATATATATATATATATATATATATATATATATGTGTGTGTGTATATGTTTGTGTGTCTGTGTTTGTCCCTCTAGCATTGCTTGACAACCGATGCTGGTGTGTTTACGTCCCCGTAATTTAGCGGTTCGGCAAAAGAGACCGATAGAAAAAGTACTGGGCTTACAAAAGAATAAGTCCCGGGGTCGAGTTGCTCGATTAAAGGCGGTGCTCCAGCATGGCCGCAGTCAAATGACTGAAACAAGTAAAAGAGTAAAAGGGTAATATGAAAAAGTACTAAATGTTGTGTAATTATCCTTACAGTACTAGAATAGATCGAACCAACAAAGTGCTGCAGAGAAAAGTTACAAATATAACGAGCAAATTATGAAATTAGCAATAAATAAATAACTATCGGTTTTAGGTCAAAACGAATGTGATTTTTGAATTTAGTGGCAAAAAATGCATATATGAACATTGAAATGTACAAATAAACAAAACATGTTAATATTGTGTAATATACAAAAAGAAAAAAAAAAGAAACGGATTTTTTGTTTTTAAAAATATTTTTAGTCAAGCTTAATATCCTAAAAGAATCCTTATGGAAACAACAATCTATTTTTAAAATATATATTAATGAAATATTGCCGTAACACCAAAGAAATTATGAAGTGCGGACTACCATAAAAGTTCATTTGTAATATTCATCGCGATGTTAAGGTTTCAATTGGTTTTAAAACCCATCATACTAATGCTACAAGTGTAGATAATCTTACTGTAAGCCCCATATATTAGTTTTCAATGTGTCATTTTATAATAAATAAATTTATATATGATGAAAAATGATGTAAAAAAATAAAAAGATCTTATTACATATTCACTTTTTTCTTAAATGAAATGGGCGGGGAAAAACTTCGCAGCCTTAATACCAAGTATTATATGCACCTAAATTTTAATCCTGATTTTGATGAAAAAAAGGTGCGTGTTATGTATGAATATTTTACGGTAACTGCAGAGGAAGTGAGACATCACACAAAAGCCAAGTTTATTAATAGTTGTGGTGACACCAATTTGTCAGATTGTTTGAGAATAGCTTACTTTGGGAGAGAGTTTCTCACCTTTTAAAAGACATAACGATATCCAAACAAGCTGCTTCAGAATGTGTCTTATTTAATAGCTGTAGAGAGGAATCTGGTAAGTAAATACGGCAGTCACTGCAGTTTTATGTATGATAAAATCAGTAATTTACGATACGAGATACACTTGCTTTAATGTCGATACACAGGACTTGCAGAGGTAGAGATTTTTTTTTCATAGATTAAATCAGCAATAAGGGATTTCGATTAACCCTTATTAAATATCTCAGTCGTGTAATCTCAGACGCAGCACCATCTATGATAAGATCTCTAAAAGAACTCGTTATATTTGCTAAAGAACTTGAAGACTACAACTGGATGTTTAGACCTTAATAGTGAGTCATTGTTTTATTCATCAACGAAATGAGTGTTCGCATTCTCTTCGAACGTTGTCTTGTAATGTCCCTCTCTATGTAAGATCATTTTTGATCATAATAAAGATTCCATTCTCTACGAACGTACAGTGTGATAAAAAGTAAGCGATTGAATAACTGAAACTGAAAAAAAATTAGAAAAACCTCTTCCGCTGAATCTAATAATTTATGCGATTGTAAAGTTCGCTGGCGATATTCAAGAGCTTCTATAAGATGAACTGAATCTCTCCATGGATAGAATTACAGGACCTAAAATTATTATTTAGAATTTTTGGTTGATGCCATTAGCCACATAAATTTTTAATCGGAATTGCTAAGGAGCATAAATAATCAAAGTTTCAAATTACAAGGGGTCAAATCATTTAAGATGACTGTTTACCACTCTTTTACAAATACCAAGATCTTTTGAATCAATACCGCAGTTTCTCGTATCTTACGAAAGGAATAAACATAGAATGAATGGCACGTGAAGCATTTTCCGAAATTGAAGAAAAAAAAGAAAAATTACGTCGAAAATATTTTGATATTCATCTCTAATGGTTTATCAATGCGGTGAACTCCCTCTCTCATACACACACACACACACAGTGAATGTTTAGTAAGTGAAGAAGTCTTTACGCTCTGACTTCATATTCCGCCGAGGTCGACCTTGCCTTCCACCCTGACCAGATCGATAAAATAATTACCAGTTAAGCATAAGGATCGATGTAATCGACTAGCTCCAACCCCCTCCCAAAAAACATTTTGAGGCCTTGTGCCTATAGAAGAAAGGATATTTAAAATATCAGTTTATAATCACATTTTTAAAAACATAATTCTATTAATTTCACAAAACCGTTAGATTCACTTCGTTTAAATTTAAATGAAGTGAATCTAACGGTTTTGTGTGTTTCTTAAATGGCTTATAAACACCTTCCACGCTGCAATTGTTTTCGTTCCAGCACACGATCTCAGATCAACTCACTTGCTATGCAAGTACATCTATTAATTTCATGGTACACCTAGATCCAAACGCACAACACGACTGTGAACAATAGCGCAGTTTGGGAACCGCTGCTCTCCTGTTATTTTTTCTAAATGAATAAACAAAAGATGAAAGGCGACATTAGTCCTAGATACATTGTCGAATAATAAAAAAAAAATAAAACATGATCTGGTCATGACTGCAATATCTGCAAGATCAATATCTTTTCTACTCTAGGCACAAGGCCCGAAATTTGGTGGGAGGGGGCCAGTCGATTACATCGACCCCAGTGCATAACTGGTACTTAATTTATCGACTCCGAAAGGATGAAAGGTAAAGTCGACCTCGGCGGAATTTGAACTCAGAACGAAAAGACAGACAAAATACCCATTTCTTTATTACCCACAAGGGGCTAAACATAGAAGGGACAAACAAGGACAGACATAGGTATTAAGTCGATTATATCGACCCCGAAAGAATGAAAGGCAAAGTCGACCTCGGCGGATTTGAACTCGGAGCGTAAAGACAGACGAAATACCTATTTCTTTACTACCCACAAGGGGCTAAACACAGAGGGGACAAACAAGGACAGACAAAAGTATTAAGTCGATTATATCGACCTCAGTGCGTAACTGGTACTTAATTTATCGACTCCGAAAGGATGACAGGCAAAGTCGACCTTGGCGGAATTTGAACTCAGAACGTAGCGGCAGACGAAATACCTATTTCTTTACTACCCACAAGGGGCTAAACACAGAGGGGACAAACAAGGACAGACAAAAGTATTAAGTCGATTATATCGACCTCAGTGCGTAACTGGTACCTAATTTATCGACCCCGAAAGGATGAAAGGCAAAGTCAACCTCGGCGGAATTTGAACTCAGAGCATAACGGCAGACGAAATACGGCTACGCATTTCGCCCGGCGTGCTAACGTTTCTGCCAGCTCGCCACCTTCGGCAGACGAAATACCTGTTTCTTTACTACCTACAAGGGGCTAAACACAGAGAGGACAAACAAGGACAGACAAACGGATTAAGTCGATTATATCGATTCCAGTGCGTAACTGGTACTTAATTTATCGACCCCGAAAGGATGAAAGGTAAAGTCGACCTCGGCGGAATTTGAACTCAGAACGTAAAGACAGACAAAATACCTGTTTCTTTACTACCCACAAGGGGCTAAACACAGAAGGGACAAACAAGGACTGACAAATGGATTAAGTCAATTACCTCGACCCCAGTGCGTAACTGGTACTTAATTTATCGACCCCGAAAGGATGAAAGGTAAAGTCGACCTCGGCGGAATTTGAACTCAGAACATAAAGACAGACAAAATACCGCTAAGCATTTCGCCCGGCGTGCTAACGATTCTGCCAGCTCGCCGCCTTTCTGCATGATCAATGTCTTCTGGATCACGGGTGACCTGAGGCTAAACAGAAGAAGCAAATTACGGTTTCCATTCTATGTGTGTGTATATAAACACTATTTTCTGCGTAAGTTCCATTCTGTGTACATTAAACTCTGTCAATACTGTTTTGTATATATAAACTTTATTTTATGTATGTAAACAATATTTTGTATAGGTAAACTCTGCTTTGTATATGTAAGCTCTATGTTGTGTATATAAGCTCCATTTTGTATATGTAAACATGGTGAGTTTCTGCTGTGAAAATTGTTTTAGAGTTTCAACCTCAAGTTTTCGAAAGAAACTCTACAAAAACGATGTATCAAAATATGACAAGACTTCCTTTTGACCCCCCCCCTCCCACCAAACCCTCACCCATTATTAAAAATTTTTTTTTTTACAGAAACCCCCGTTTTCAGGTACGGAGATTGGATCTTTTCTGTTTGAACGGCAGTTTTTAACATAATTTCTAGGTAACTAAAAAATTTTAAACTTCGTATACTGGTAGAATGTGTTTATAAAACATCTTTTTCTCTTGGCTTAATTGAGAAAATTCTATAGGTTGGTAAGATATTTGTTGTTTTTTTCTTCAATTTCTGCAATTTCAACCAGTCAGTGGCGTCTATTGAGGTAAAAAACATTCTGTGCCGTATGAATATGTCCCTCGTTTAAGAAACAGATTGGGTTTATTTACATTTGTGAAGGAAAAAAGATACCCTTCCCTCCACTCAACTTCGTATACTGGGAGAATGTGTTTATAAAACATCTTTTTCTCTTGGCTTTATAGAGAAAATTCTGTAAGGGTTACGGAGATTACGAATCTGGTAAAAAAAAAAAAAATGGCAAAAATCGGCATTTCAAGATTTCAATCCCCCCAATTTCTTCATTTTTGACTTTTTTCAGAATTTTTTTTTCTTTTTTCTTGCAAAATATGTGGAAAATTACGGAGATTATGATTCTGAAAAAAATTTCCAAAAATGTTTGTAAAATTTCAAAAAAAAAAAAAATTATCCCTCTCTCTCTCCCCTCGCAGTCTACGGCATAAACACGAAGTTTTGAAACCCTTTTCGCGGTTGCGCATGTGTTGACTGCTACGCTGAAAGTGAAACTTTGGCAGATGGGCGGGCGACATGTGGAAAAGGTTTCTGGAAATATTTTTTTTTTTTAATTTTCGGTTTTAAAATGCGGACGGCCCGATTCTGTCGTTCGTTTCTCTTTATGTGGTAGAAAGTTACAATAAAGTGTTTATTTATTTAATTCTTTGTTTTGTTGGGTCAATTGGTTCCTCTTTCAGGTATTGGGCATGCGCACCCATAGTTTCATTTTCTGTCACCGCGCGAAATTTCGAAATGGAGTACAAGGATCCAGGTATACAATGTTTAGAACATAATTCCAAGGTTTATTCCCCGTGAATTCCAACGGTATGTAACTTGAAATTTCTTTGATATTTTCAACGAATTCGTGTTGTATGTGTACCACATACAGATATGTGTGGGTGTATCGAGCGAGTTTGTTAGAGATTTGGGTTTTATTTCGGTACTTTTTGTGAATGCCCTTTCGAGTTTCATTTTGTAGGAAAAAAAAACTTTGGAAATCTCCAACACTTTCTGTTGTAACCACCCACCCCACCCCAAAAAACCCAAACACTTAATTTTAACTTTTTGCAACGAATTCGTGTTGTATGTGCATCACATAGAGATGTGTGTGGGTGTGTTGGAGATTTGGGTTTTATTTCGGTACTCAATTTTTTTTGAAATTGCCCTTTCAAGTTTCATTTTGTAGGAAAAAAAAAAACACTTTGGAAATCTCTAACACTTTCTGTTGTAAAAAAAAATGAACACTTTATTTTAACTTTTTGCCAGACAAACTGCAAAGGCCAAACCAAGTTCTTTTCCCGAAGCGGTATTTGGTTTTTTTTTTTTGCCGACTTCTTAAAACCTTTCTTGTTGCACTGGAACTTGCTCTCTGACTGAGATCTTCCAGCCCGCTTCACTTTGTAAATTTTGCTCAGTATAGTTTTACAAGATAGGCAACGCATTTGTTTGGCTAGGAGCCCAGGTTCCTGGCAATAACTATTTTATTTTAACTTTTTGGCGATCCTTCGGTATAAGTACACACGTGACTTTTACGTTTCTGAAGATAACAGAAACCCTTTTCTCGCACCCCTAACCCTAACGCCCCATATATAAAAAAAAAAACACTTTCTTGAAATGTATCCGGTACTTATACCGAAGTTACGCCAACTTTTTTATAATACCTCTTTTTTATCGCGGGAATTTATTAAAAAATATGTGCGAAAAAGAGTTTGTGTGAGATTTGGTTGTTATTTCTAGCATGTTGATAGACTGCTTGAAGGCTTATTTAATGTACGGAAGCGGATGGGTTACGTCTCCACCACGTACGCCCAATTTTGATTTCGAAGTATTTAATAATTTGTTTGGTAATCATAGAGAAACGAACGACAGAATCGGGTCGTCCACATTTTAAAACTGAAAATCAAAAGAAAAAAATTCCCAGAACCTTTTCCCCATGTCGCCCACCCATCATCACAGTTGATTGCATCGGCCCCAGTCAATACGTGACAGGTGCTTATTTTAGCCACCCCGAAAGGATAAAAGGCAAAGTCGACTTCGGCGGCATTTTTTTTTTTTTTTTTGTCTGGCGCGATAACGATTCTGCCTGTTTGCCGTTTTTATAATGATTATGATTATGATTTCTTTATTGACCACAAAGGGTTTACATTAAGAAAAACTTTGTGGATGGTACAAGACGGGACAAAACAAAGAATGTGTATGAGTGTGTGTTGTTTGCAGGTTTAACGTAATAATAAAAATAAATCTTGGCGATGCTTAGGTATATGTACACGCGTGACTTTTTTTTACATTTCTGAATATAACAAAAACCCTTTTCTCCCACCCCTAACCTTAACATATATAAAAAAACAAGCACTTTTTTGAAATGTATCCTGTACTTACACCGGTACATATACCGAAGGTTCGCCCAAATCTTAATGTATAATCCTCAATAGAGAAAAAAAAACCCTAAAACCACGGGTGCTATGACTTCTGGGGCAGGCCCGTTCACTCACATCATTCTTGCCACTCTCGTCCATCATTCAACAAAATGATTAGAAGGTAACAGTTCCCTCTCCATCCTTATTTTCTTTTTCAAGAGAAACTCGAAGTCGATGAGGGATTGGCCAAAGAGAAAGGTGTTTATCTTTAGCCCCTTCAATCTTGTCCACCATACAACCTCTTTTACCGTGGCCACCAGGCATATAAAGACAGCGATCTTCCCGATGGATTCTGTTAACAGGTGGATCAAATCCTTTCTATTATAGGCACAAGGCCTGAAATTTGGAGGGAAGTGGAGTTAGTCGATTACATCGACTCCTGTGCTTGACTGGTACTATTTTATCGACCCCGAAAAGATGAAAGGCAAAGTCGACTTCGGCAGCATTTAAACTCAGAACGTAAAGACGGATGAAATGCTGCTGAGCATTTTGTCCTGTCCACTAATTATTCTGCCAGCTCGCCGCCTTATTGATAACAATCCTTTCTACTATAGTCATAACTTCCAAATATCGTCTAGGTCAACTATGTCTTTCATCCTTTCGAGGTCGATAAAATATCAGTTGAACACAAGGGTCAATGTAATCGACTTGACCCCTCTCCTAAAATTGCTGGTCTTGTGCAGAAATTATTATTATTATTGAGAAGGCTGCGATCTGGCCGAATCGTTAGCACACCAAGCAAAATGCTTGGCGGCATTTTGTCCGTCCTTACGTTCTGAGTTCAAATTCCGTTGAGTCGGCTTTGCCTTTCATCTTTTCGGGGTAAGTTGAATAAGTCTCAGTTGTGCACTGAGGTCGATGGGAAAGACTTCCGCCCACTTCATTTTCTCCCAAATTTGTTTATTTTTGTAATTTTTTTTGCCAAAAATCCCCATTTTCGGAAACGGAGGTTCTGGAAAATTGCCAAAAATCAGCAGATTAGAAATAATTATGCAATAGTATTTTGCATTAGGTTTTTTTTATGCTCACTATTTTAAATATGCTAATAGAATGTAACTATTTAAAATGGATACAGCATCCCCAACTCTTTCAACAGCAATTTTCTTGAGGTATTAAGCTCAGAGGCTTAGTGGTTAGGGTATTCAGTTCACAGTTGTAAGATCATGAGTTCGATTCCTGGCGGTGTGTTGTTTCCTTGAGTAGAACATTTTATTTCACATTGCTTCAGTCCACTCGGCTCACGAAAATGAGTTGTACCTCTAACCCTGTAAGTCAAAGGACTAGCCATCTGGTCATATCCTGTGTCATGTTGAATCTCCCTGAGAACCATGTTAATGATATGCATATCTGTGGAGTGCTCAGCCACTTGCACATTAATTTCATGAGCAGGCAGTTCTGCTGATCGGATCAACCAAAACATTTGTCATCGTAACCGACGGAATGTCACCTATTAAGCATAGATGTAGTTTTAATGTCTCTTGGTTCCTAATATAAAAAAAAACAATTTACCAGTAGACACTTGAGAACATGTTTAGGAATCCTGTCACCCAAAACGTGAAAAAAAAGTCCTGCTCTAAGCCTAATAAGGATTGTGTATCATAACGTTTAGCTTCAAATCCAGATAGTTCAGAAACCAGAACAAATGTATCTGAAATAGAAACTAATTGAAAATCCTGCTTGTCAGAACCTTAAATAGAAGCTCAAAATGTTTTAACTTCAGGTTTTATTTTTGTCAAATGTATCAGCTAAACTCAGCACCTTTTATGACCAATCAAAATTGTTTCCTAGTATGATGATATTTAATCCAGGTTAACGCAGTCTGCGTAGACTTTTAATCAGTGTTCTAAAACGAAATCACAATATCTAGGTTAGCAGACTTAATGACATCACCTTCTCTACTGCAGATCTACTTCGACAGACCCGAAGCAGACCCACAGTAGAGAGAGGATATCATAGATGAGGGCAAGAATGGCAACAAAAAGGGCTTTGACGAAACTAACCGCTTGATTGAACAAACAATAATCAAACAATCGATTTGTTACTTGATTAAATAGTTAATTAATTGACTAACGATAATAGTTCCAATTTGTGACAGGACCAGCAGTTTTTGGTTGGAAAGAGGTAAGCCAATTACATCGAGCCTAGTACTTGACTGGTATATGTTTTATCACCCTTGAAAGGATGAAAGATAAAATCGGCCTCGGTGGAATTTTGTCAAGCGTGGTATCGATTCTGCCAGCTCACCACCTTCAATTGACTAATAATAATAATAATAGTATTTTGTCTTGGTATAAAAGATGGGCTACAGCAAATATTCTGCTCAGTACCACAGACTTGCTTGTCAGTTGTTTGACCTTAACCAGTTGAGCATGTCCCTTAGTGGCTGACGATATGTGTATCTCTGATCACGAGCAAACGTAGTGGGGGAGCATCATAGCCATGTGTTGAGAGGGATTCTTTGGAGTTTGAATAATTCGCCTCTGGAAACATGGGTGTTTCGTTCAACATCCTTAAACAACCCTTATTCGGGGACCTTTTGAGTGGGATAGGTTACTCGACCAGAAGAAAATTCTAACTGGACCCCACCTACAAGGTCATGTGCTCTTTATCTTGATATGAGATCACCATGTTGCGCACATTTGGTTGTGATGCATGTGCGTGATGTACCCTTATCAGATGGGTAGTCCTGATGGGTGTACTGGGCTTCCTATATTTTACCCCAGTGTCACTTAGATGGCATGCAATGCTCTCTCACACAATGATGATAATAATAATAATAAAGTCAATACCACCATGACTGATATCCAATCTACAGTGGAGAAGGCTAGCCACTGGATTTGGTTAAAAAGAGACGATGAGCGATAGCTAGAAGGATATTGAGTTTAACTTCATAATCAGCTGATCTAGCAAGCGGGGCCTCATATCAGTGAGGGGGGCCGGTGCGCATTGATGCCGTTGAGAGGTAGGTCCCGAAACGGCGCGCATTCTCTCCTGATGACCCCATACACTTGCTGGCTTCCGGTATACGGAGTTTTTGACTGGTAGCACTTGCATGTGCAGGTTGTTTGCAAGACATATAAGTGAAATAAGACCAGTGCATGTTCATTATTGGCATAATGACCCTCCCGAGATAAAATCTGTTTAAACACACAGATTTCAACTAAATATATATTCTTTTGTAAAATGTTTGTAAAATATTATATTATCAAAAACTGTTTTTGGATTTACCCATACGATATTTCTAATGGTAATATTTGTCAAAATCCTCCAAGCTTTCCTTTTGCTGCATTTTGGCAATTGTTCAGATCGTTGAAGGTTTTTAGGTGATCACCAGTAAGTAGTGAGGTCATGAAGGAGCATCATAACAAGACAGCTATGTGATTAGTCACCAAAAAATGTCTCAAGCCTTGCAGCAAACTAACGGTACCATTGTGGCAACTCACTAACTATACACAGTTGCTCCACTTCAAGAAATAGCAACCAAATATCTCTTAAATCACTTGTTACGGTCAATGAAATTGAAGGACATAATTATATTAGATAATGTGATCCAAGATACAAAATACTTGGAAAAAGTCCTAGTGTTGTGGTCTGTAATACTTTCATAATACGTCTGCTTGGACAGGGCTAATCTAGAGTAAGTTTTGGGAGAATCCTGTGACCATTTGTGCAGTGCTTTTGTAGTTCATTCCAAATAGGTACAGTGAACAGCCAAAGAATACCTTGGCAAAGATTTGAAAGTGAACTGACATTTTCCCACATTAACAAGTTCTTGGCCTATTGCCTTAGCCTTTTTGCACTAAGAGATTAATAAGATTAAGTTGATCTCTCAGATCCTTTTCAAGGCATTCAATGATCAAACCTTATATAGAAGTAGAATTCTATTATTTTCGGTTGACCTGATTAAATTAGCAAAAATATAAGCACACAAGCCAAATTGCTCTCTCTCTCTCTCTCTCTCTCTCTCTCTTTTTTAGTAATTTAGCACCAAAGAAGATCATAGCTATTTTCCTCACTTCAGGTATGTCCAGTGATGAGCACGAGAACGCTATCTTTTTTAACTATCTCTCTCTTTCTCTAGAAGTAACAGAGATGAGCTATCTATTATCATACAGAATGGAGATCATACAACCAACATGACGAAGTTGTATATTTCTTATATATTGTAACGACAAATTTTGGCACAAGGCCAGCAATTTTGGTGGAGTGGGTATGTTGATTACACCGACCCCGAAAGGATGAAAGGCAAAGTCTACCTCGGCAGCATTTGAACTCGAAGCATAAAGACGGACGAAATGCTGCTGAGCATTTTGTCTGGTGCCGTAATGATTCTGCCAACTCACTGCCTTTTTTGTAACAACTAATTATTATCAATCTTAATAAATGGCCATTTTAATACTTAATATGGTTTGTCATTCATTTCTGATATATCTTCACATTCAATTCCATCGTTACATAAGCTTTCGAGAAATATAGAAAACATAGTAATGGGAGAGTCTACTCTAGCCTAGGGGTGGTCCGCCCTTGGGCAGGTACTGTGGTGCATTTTAACCTTCTCCAGCACTCTCTATACAACATGGGAGGGCCTGTACCCTCCCTTGCCGCCATCAAATAAACTGCTGGAAGTACGGCCATCCATGAGTAGATTTGTGGTGAATACTGCAGTGGTTTGCCATTGCCTTCTCAGAAATCAGTGAGCTGGAAGTTAAATTGTAAAGCATTTTTACCAATGCATCAGTGATTGTGGCACTCTTCTGTTTACTAGAGCAGTGGTTCTCTATTTTTAATCTATAGACCTCTTTGATTCCTATTTTACTCGGGTGGACATTCATAGCCATTCAATGTTTTAAAAATCCAATTATGCTTTTATAATTAAATATTATTAGGAACTGTATTAAAAAAATGTTGAAATATTTTGTGTACTGTAGAATTGTAACAAGTTTATTGCACATAAACTTTAACAACAAAATCTTATATGGACCCCCCAAGAATCATATGAACCCCAGTTGAGAATCACTGCACTTGAACAATGAAAAATGAAAATGAAGTGTTTTGCTCAAAAACACATCATGCAGCCCAGTCTAGGAATCGAACTCGTGATCTAGCTATCGAGAGGCCAACACCCTAACCATTAGGCCATGCGCCTTCACAACAAGAGAGTTTGTGGTTTTTAAACCGACTGGTGAAAACAACAAACTTGTTTCAGTCTTATTAGGTACACACAAACGCATGTTTGTAAGTGTTTGTGTTTGTGTAGGCGAACTGTTGTAAACCCAAGAGTCCATTTCTCAAAACTTCATAGGCACATAAACTACGCATTATCGTTCAGATGTTCACAGTGAGTGACATTACATATGATGTGTTTCACTCATTTAGACGGAAATAAAAAAAAAAAGAGTGGGAGTGAGAGATTTTGCTCTGGAATTGCAAGTATTTTAGTCAAAATGAAACTGCAAAATTTTTACCATCAATTACATTTAATTTATCAATTTCATACACACTCATTCAAATAAGAATTAAAAGCAGTGCTAGCATAATAAACATTGTTGACCACACATACTTAACATATAGGTGTTACATTTTTGCCAGCAGGCTGTCTACTGTCGCTTTGGTAGAGTATTCTCCACCACACCAAATCGTAGCCTACTGGCAAATATACAAGGTTCTTACGTTAAATATGTATGGTCAATAATATTTATATGTATAAACAATAACACAGATGGGTTAAGGTTCACTACAGCTGTTTCAGGTGTGTTTTTTTTATTGATGAACAAAATTGTTACATCATGTAAAAAAAACAACAAAAAAGTTTACTTCAGGTGAATTAAGAGTAGAATTTGATGCTTCGGATTCTTCACATTAATAGAACATAATGCAAGTTGCAGTGGAGAGAGTCTGAAACGGCTGTAGTGAATCTCAGCTCATCTGTTTATACTTCACCACACTTGGGACCTTCCCTGTGTTGGATCTTGAACCTATTGTCAATTATTGAATACTGTGAGTGTACTCCTGTGTGACTTTGATGACATGTTGTGTATTCGGTCAATGCTTGCGAATGTGTGCATAATTGGAGGGACAAATCCGCATTTACTTTAGTCAGTACATATATGCCCATACACATTGTTAGTGCACAGATGGAAGATCTCCGTCTCTACCTTGGTGCCTTTGTAATTTAAGAATGTATCAGACCTTAAAAAGGTGGTGCCCCAGCATGGCCACAGTCTACTGACTGAAACAAGTAAAAGATATATATATATATATGAAAATAGAGATAATTAAGAATTATTTAATTAAAAAATTAGACATCATTATAGGTGCAGGAGTGGCTGTGTGGCAAGTAGCTTGCTTACCAACCACATGGTTCCAGGTTCAGTCCCACTGCGTGGTACCTTGGGCAAGTGTCTTCTAATATAGCCTTGAGCTGACCAAAGCCTTGTGAGTGGATTTGGTAGATGGAAACTGAAAGAAGCCTGTCATATATGTATATGTTTGTGTGTCTGTGTTTGTCCCCCCAACATTGCTTGACAACCGATGCTGGTGTGTTTATGTCCCCGGCAAAAGAGACTGATAGAATAAGTACTAGGCTTAGAAAGAATAAGTCCTGGGGTCGATTTGCTCGACTAAAGGCAGTGCTCCAGCATGGCCACAGTCAAATGACTGAAACAAATAAAAGAGAGTAAAGAGAGTATCTTACTCATATCTCCTTTACTACATGAATTCACAAAGATAAGAGTGAACGTTTGAATCCATGCTTTAAAAATTCCTAAGTACTCTCAATTTGGCGGTTACACTCCTTGTGCGCATGTGTAGCATCTTTGGTTACTATAGAAACAGAGCTCTTCACCATCGGCTATGGAACACATGGTGCTTTTTTGCTTAATATGCCAATATAACTTCACGGTGATGTGTAAAATACTCGCTTCTGATTGGCTAAAATACCAAAATTTTAAAGGCTAATAATTTTTTAATTATGAAATTATAGGAAAACCAAATTTCGTTTTCATAATTAGTATACAAAACTTAATCCATATACCAAATTTTAAAACAACTGGAACAGAATTGTAGACAGTGATGATAACCACAAAGGTAGGTTGATTACATAGAAGTGGCATTTCATCAGACTTTTATCAAAAGGTGGGCTCTTACATTGTGCTGTATGTGTGTGTTTGTGCGTGTATGTGTGCATGCGTGCACACATGATGCACTTTTGTATATTGCATGATAGCTAAACTCTACAAGGCATGAATCAACCCCAGGCTACAGTAGAAGAGATTTGCCCAATGTGACATGCATTAAGAATGAAACCGAAGCCACAAGGTTACAATGCGAAATTCTTAACCAAACTAGTAGGGTGCCAAGAGCACCATCCGAGCGTGATCGTTGCCAGAGCAGCCAACTTGCTTCCGTACCCGTGGCACGTAAAAGGGCACCATTCGAGCATGATCGTTACCAACGTCGCTTGACTGGCACGTGTAAAAAGATTCGAGCGAGGTCGTTGCCAGTACCGCCTGACTGGCCCCCGTGCCAGTGGCACGTAAAAACCACCCACTACACTCTCGGAGTGGTTGGCGTTAGGAAGGGCATCCAGCTGTAGAAACTCTGCCAGATCAAGACAGGAGCCTGGTGCAGCCATCTGGTTCACCAGACCTTAGTCAAATCGTCCAACCCATGCTAGCATGGAAAGTGGACATTAAACGATGATGATAATTTTGCCTGTGTATCATGCTTAAACTACATAGCATATTACCAAATACATATTTTATACTATATATTTTTTCGAGACTTAAATGCATAATGAAGATCATTTGGCTCTGTAAGAAGACGACACGACATCCAGCACTACCCTGCAAACAAAAATTATGTTCTAGAACAAATATACTTCCTTGTATCAAATTTTTTGGAATGTAATTATTGTGCAAAACATAGAGAACACGGTGGTGTGTCAATTCATCTTGGGATTTCGGGAGCAATAAATCAAGGCGACAGAATGTTTAAATATATTGACCTCTACGTCTCACTGTTGTTAAACTAGTCTTATTTCCTGCTAATATACACGCTCTGGTTATATATATATACATATATATATATTATATATATATATATATATATATATATATATATTATATATATATATATATACACGTGTGTGTGTGTGTAATATTACCAGAACCGTATATATATATATACACACACATGCATGTAGTTTGTCTCAGTGGTATTAACTGTTCAGTAATAGTACAGCAGATTATCTTCTCACCATCTCTCATACTTCCGTCTAATGTAAGAGAGAACATATGCTTCAACAACCATCACACACATGCATGTACACACACAAGCAACTAGATATGCATACACATACAAATACAAACACAGACACACACGCACACACAGACACAGGCACTCATTCTCACCCATAGTGATCGCATACATACTCATACATAACACAGATACAGACATGTGTCTGCACATACACATACGTATATGCACAAATGCACAGAGAAAATGACGAACATACACACACATACATACAGACACACACATACATACAGACACACACATACATACAGACACACACATACATACAGACACACACATACATACAGACACACACATACATACAGACACACACATACATACAGACACACACATACATACAGACACACACATACATACAGACACACACATACATACAGACACACACATACATACAGACACACACATACATACAGACACACACATACATACAGACACACACATACATACAGACACACACATACATACAGACACACACATACATACAGACACACACATACATACAGACACACACATACATACAGACACACACATACATACAGACACACACATACATACAGATACACACATATATACAGACACACACAAACACATACACACGCAAATACACACGAACACTCCTTCATGTGAACACAAGAAAAAAAACCTTACACGTATCATAAAAATTACTCAGACACCAAAATCTAGACATCTTACGCTAACACACTCATCTATATACACGATCATGCCTAAACTCTTAATTAACAATAAGCTGTTGCTTTCGGGCTTTCCACCAGCATCACTTTGGACGTCCAGCAGGCGTGGTACCCTAAATCATTCCATCCATTTGGGTTCTTTTATTCACAGGATGGAACTCCCCCATGGTGGTGCGCAAAGGTGTGGAAGAGGAGGGGGCTGACTTTCTTGAGCTGGTTTTATCTGTGTCACTTTATCAGATGCTGTAATCTCAAAAGTGCTTTCCTTCTCCTCTCTGGTACACCTCGAGGGTTCATGACTGGACGCAGCAGTAATGCAAATAACTTGGACTACCCAGTACCCTTGAGAAATAAAAATAGCAGAAAGGAAAAAGGGTGGGGGGGAGAAAGTAAAAAAATATCAAAAACGAAAAGGACTAGAAAACAGAAAGAAGGAAGGGAAGAGAAACCAACATTTTATGCTAACCGAAGAACCGAATCCTACCGTTATTATTATTATTATTCTCTGCCAAAATTTGGGGGCGAACTGGCAGAATCATTAGCACGCCAGGCAAAATGCTTAGCAACATTTCGTCTGTTGACATTGAGATCAAATGCTGTTGGGGACGACCTTGCTTTTATCATTTTGGGGTCGATAAAATAAGTACCAGTTGAGCATTGGTGTTATTGCAATTGACTTAACCCTTCCCCTAAATTGCTGGCCTTGTGCCAAAATTTGAAATCATTATTATTATTATTGGCAAGGAGTCAGGTTGGCAGAATCGTTAACACACCAGACAAAATGCTTAGCAGCATTTCTTCTAGCTTTTAAATTCTGAGTTCAAATTCCACTGAGGCCAACACTTCCTTTCATCCTTCTGGGGTTGATAAAATAAATATCAGTTAAGCACTAGCTCCCATTTCTCAAATTTCAGGCCTTGTGCCTTTAGTAGAAAAGATTATTATTATTATTGATAAGCTGGCAGAATCGTTAGCACCGGAGTGGCTGTTGTCCTAAGTAACTTGCTTACAAAGCACATGGTTCCAGGTTCAGTCCCACTGCGTGGCACCTTGGGCAAGTGTCTTCTATTATAGCTTCGGGCTGACCAAAGCCTTGTGAGTGGGTTTGGTAGACGGAAACTGAAAGAAGCCTATCGTATATATGTAGATATATGTGTGTTTGTGTGTGTTTGTCCCCCCAACATCGCTTGATAACAGATGCTGGTGTGTTTGCGTCCCCGTAACTTAGCGGTTCGGCAAAAGAGACCGATAGAATAAGAACTAGGCTTACAAAGAATAAGTCCTGGGGTCGATTTGCTTGACTAAAGGCGGTGCTCCAGCATGGTCTCAGTCAAATAACAAACAAGTAAAAGAGTAAAGAGAGTAAGAGTACACTTAAAATGCTTAGCAGCATTTTGTCCAGCTTTACACTCTGAGTTCAAATTCCGAGGGGTCAGCATTGCTTTTCATCCTTTCGGAGGCAATAAAGTAAATACCAGTCGAGCTCTGAGGTTGATGTAATCGACTAGCCCCCTCCTCCAAAATTTCAGGCCTTTTGCTGACTTATAGTAGAAACAATCATTATTATTATTTAAATTCCTTACCAAGTTTTCTTTTAATGGGAGTGAAAGCAATATAGAGATCTAGAGACCCCGAGAATGAGTAACTTCCTGAGAAACCACGACCACAGTCGGCTGACACTCCTTTCTTCTCAGTATAGTAATTTCGGTTAATATAGGGCGTAACAAATATCAGAAAATCAAAAAAAAAATGTGTGTAATAGGTGTAAAACAACTTCCTATGAACGAATATGAAAAAAAAATTCGCGCACGCGAAAGGGGGGTGGGGGAGAGGCCTCGGAAAATTCACATCGGGAAGTTCCGAAAGCGTCTGAGGGGCTGACCCGGGCACCAAAACAAAAAAAAAATAGTGTAATATGTGTAAAACAACTTGCTCTAAACAAATATGAAAAAAAAAAATGCGCTCTCGAGAAAGAGGGGTGGGGGAGAGGCCTCGGAATATTTATATCGGGAATTTCCGAAAGCGTCTGAACCGGGCACAAAAACAAAAACAGCGTAATAGGTGTAAAACAACTTGCTCTAAACGACTATCATGAAAAAAATGCGCGCTCGCGAAAGGGGGATGGGGGAGAGGCTTCGGAAATTTCACATCTTCAGTCCACGGCCTTTAAACTAAGAAAAAATAGTGTAATTGGTGTTAAAACTACTTGTTCTAAACGAGTATCAAGAACACACACTCACACATGAATCATAAACTCCGTATTTCGCAAAAAAAAAAAATAAAGAGAAGAAATTCTGGAAAAAGTGAAGAAATGTTGGATCTCCGCCATGTGAATCAAAATACGTGTCAGAAACATCTTGAAATACTACAGAAATTATGTTACGAAAATGATAATGTATACATACCTCTTTGAGTGGTCCATCGATAATGATGATAAAGAAATGAGTTGGATTTGAACTCAGAATATTGACTAACACAACTACATACTACAAGACTCAAAATATTCAGCCAAGTCACCACCCTTTAACTAGCAATAATAATAACATCAATAACATAACAGCCAAAAGATTTATTTGTTCTGAAAATAACAATCATAGTAAATAAATATGTTCTTTAATATTCACATTCATGTGCACAGTTAAACACACTTACATACAAACAGTCACGCATGCATAATACAGAACGGAACACATAAATGAAGGATGCATTACTTAGTATATATTACATCTAGAGAATTTTGATTAATAAGTCAAATATGCAAATTATAAAGATAATTAATTGCTTTACTAAACAGTGTTGTAAAGGTGAAAAAATAAATTTGGGAAAAAAATACACGCCAAAACTAATTAATAAAGGATAATTAGGGAAGGATTGACACAAAATAATAATTTTTTCTGTCTCTTTTTTTCTGATAAATGCATCTTAATAAGTGAGAAGAATTGCATATATCTGAACTATTTCAAAGAAAAGCATAAATTTAATGTTTAAAATAGCTTTAACCAAGGAATGAGATCCAACATTTCTTCACTTTTTCCAGAATTTCTTCTCTTTATTTTTTTTTTTTGCGAAATACGGAGTTTATGATTCATGTGTGAGTGTGTGTTCTTGATACTCGTTTAGAACAAGTAGTTTTACACCAATTACACTATTTTTTCTTAGTTTAAAGGCCGTGGACTGAAGATGTGAAATTTCCGAAGCCTCTCCCCCACCCCCCTTTCGCGAGCGCGCATTTTTTTCATGATAGTCGTTTAGAGCAAGTTGTTTTACACATATTACACTATTTTTTTTTTGTTTTGGTGCCCGGGTCAGCCCCTCAGACGCTTTCGGAACTTCCCGATGTGAATTTTCCGAGGCCTCTCCCCCACCCCCCTTTCGCGTGCGCGAATTTTTTTTTTCATATTCGTTCATAGGAAGTTGTTTTACACCTATTACACACATTTTTTTTTTTTGATTTTCTGATATTTGTTACGCCCTATATTAACCGTAATTTCATCACCATAAGAGGGTGATATTCTTGGGTAAATATGTTTTGTGTGTATGCGTATGTGAATGTGTGTGTCTGTGCGTTTGTATTTACAAACAAAAGGAAATGGGTATTTATTGGAAAAATAAATTATGTTTATTTATTGAGGAATTGAGGTTAGTTGTTGGTAGAGTTTCATAACTACCCATTGCAGATCACATAACTGAATTTTGAAGAATCGGACACAATATATATATATATATATATATATATATACACACACACACACATATACTCTCTCTTTTTACTCTTTTACTTGTTTCAGTCATTTGACTGCGGCCATGCTGGAGCACCGCCTTTAGTCGAACAAATCGACCCCGGGACTTATTCTTTGTAAGCCCAGTACTTATTCTATCGGTCTCTTTTGCTGAACCGCTAAGTAACGGGGACATAAACACACCAGCATCAGTTGTCAAGCAATGCTAGGGGGACAAACACAGACACACAAACATATACACACACACTTATATATATATATATACATATATACGACAGGCTTCTTTCAGTTTCCGTCTACCAAATCCACCCACAAGGCATTGGTCGGCCCGAGGCTATAGCAGAAGACACTTGCCCAAGATGCCACGCAGTGGGACTGAACCCGGAACCATGTGGGTAAGCAAGCTACTTACCACACAGCCACTCCTACGCCTATATATATATATATATATATATATATATTTAAGAAGGGTAACTATGCATAGGTTGGTCACTGAATTAAAGTAGTAGGAAAATAATAATGGTGGTGATGATGATTCTACTATAGGCAGAAGACCTGAAATTTTAGGGAGTGTCGGCATATATGAAAATATTTGTGCATTTCACACACACACACACACACACATGCATGCACACATTAACAACACACCCAGGAATTACAACCGTGTTTCGTGGTCTGCTAGCACAACAACTGCTTTATAGGATCCAGTTATCTCAAGACATCATCAGGAAGAACCATGTCCGGTTTCGGCCCCTACTCCTCTACCGTTATGACGTGGCGGGGCTCCCCCTTTCAGAGGTATATGTATATAAACATATATCCATATACACATCTGTAATGTATTAAATGTAACTATAAAATACACATAGCAAAACATTTACAATTTATTAAACACTACAAAACAAGTATGTATATATCATAAACAGTTGGATCTGAATGACACGACAGTGTCAATGGCTTTTGCTGGCCTTCCCAGTTCTCAATCGTTTTTTACATACTGACAAGTCAAAATCAAATTCAATGGCTGGCATCCGTGCTAGAAGGGTGCAAAGAGCACCATGCGAATGTGATCGTTGATAGAGCAGCTAAACGGCTTCCGTGCCAGTGGCACATAAAAGGCAAAATTTGAGTGCGATCATTACCAGCGTTGCCTTACTGGCACTTGTGCCCCGTGCTAGTAGGGTGCTAAGAGCATCATCCGAGCGTGATCATTGCCAGAGCGGCTAACTGGCTTCCATGCCGGTGGCACGTAAAATGCACCATTCGAGCGTGATCGTTACCAGCATCGCCTTACTGGCACTTATGCCGGTGGCATGTGTAAAAACATTAGAGCGAGGTCGTTGCCAGTACCGCCTGACTGGCCCCCATGCCTTGGCATGTAAAAAGGCACCATTCGAGTGTGATCATTACCAGCATCGCCTTACTGGCACTTATGCTGGTAGCATGTGTAAAAACATTCGAGCGAGGTCATTGCCAGTACCGCCTGACTGGCCCCCGTGCCGGTAGCATGTAAAAGCACCCACTACACTCTCGGAGTGGTTGGCGTGAGGAAGAGCATCCAGCTGTAGAAACTCTGCCAGATCAAGATTGGAGCCTGGTGCAGCCATCTGGTTTGCCAGCCCTCAGTCAAATCGTCCAATCTATGCTAGCATAGAAAGTGGATGTTAAACGATGATGATGATGATGACCCCTTTCATTACTATTTTATTCTGGCAGACCCCCATAGCCATTCAATGTTTATAAACTAGCTTTAAAGATACTTTTTAAAATTTTCTATATATATCTATCTTTATATATATATATATATTTATATATATATATATATATACACACATGTATGTATTTATGTGTGTGTGACTTTGTGTTTGTCCCCCACCACCGCTTGACAACCAGTGTTGGTGTTTTTTCATCCGCAGAACAAAGCAGTTCAGCAAAAGAGACTGACAAAATGAGTACCAGGTTTAAAAAAATAAAAAAAGTACTGGTGTCTATTCATTCAACTAAAATTCCTCTAGGCTGTGCCCCAGCATGGCCACAGTCTCTTAGAGAGCATGTTTCAGCATCTGGAAACATGTTACAGTATGTAAAACCTTAGAGAAAGAAACCTAGCTGTTTCTGGCAATAAATACATTTAAAGCAACATTTTTTTTTTCCAGTTACCCTTAAAATACAACTGTGGACCCAATTTACTATTTTACTTGCATGAACTCCCAACAATCTTATATGGACCCCCGAGTGGTCACATGGATCCTAGTTGAGAACCACTGTCCTAGACTGTTATGGTTGATAACATGAATGTTACTTTTGAATCTTTTAAGTCAAGACTTGTGGGAAAGATATGAGCAGAAGGGAATTCCAGAGGGTCAACATTCTGAGAAAGAAGGACTGGGTGTAATAATTAGTGTGGAATCTCGGATCTGGACAATAGCATAGCTACAATGTGTGCTACCAGGGGCAGCTCTTGAGTTTGCTACCCACCCCACACCGATATAAGCCTTATACAGCAGACCTCAAAAGTGCCGCTCTCAGCGTTGCCTGGATAGGCCACCCACCTGACTCACCCCCTATCTACACTACTGGGTCTGTACACAACACAGATGCTGAGAGGAGAGACGTGTGTCAAGAATCTGTCAGTAGAGCAAAGGCCATCATAGTGGCAGTACAAAAGCTAGCGAGAGAAGAGACCATACTTGTCGTCCAGAGGCTGGAGTGTGTCTGTGACTTTATACCAACCAGTTAGATGGCCTTTTTCTAGATACGGTCTGAGATGTCTATGTGTGCAGCAGCAGTACCATCCCAGATGTGAGGGCCAGTCATTGGAATGCAGTCCTTGTAACATTATGGATGTGTTTCCCCAACAGAGATCTTCAGTAATTGGGAGACCAAACATAAGGGCTTTAACTGAGTGCTGTCCATAATTAAGAGCGGGTATGGTGCTTGAGATGAGAAGCTTTTGTGTTTTCTTCCGGTTAAAAGTGACAAGATTGGCACATTTCCATTGGAATGTGCTTCCAGTGTCTCTCTTCAGGGAGTCAATGTGGGTTTGACATATGGTGTCTAGATTTGCAAATAGATGACACATATTTGAGGAATGTTAGGAAGGGATGAAATGTAGTAACAATTGTGCAAAAATGGGTGTTGTTGGCCATGACAGCAAGTCATTGATGTTTAGGAGAAATATTTAACACAGGAACATGCCATAGTCGAAAGAATGGGTGACAGAAAGAGCTCCAGCAATACACTTGGTAATAAGGACGATCTGATTAGGAGGTTACTAATCCAAGAGATGAGAAACAGGTGAAGTCGATAGGTGGGCTATTTCCATAGGAGATTCATGTGCCGCACATGGTTGGAAGCTTTGATGATGTCGAGGGCCATAACAAAAGAGAGGACATTACCTGTGAATCTGTCTATTCAGAAACTGTAGTGGTTTCATTGAGAGAGAGAGAGAAAGAGGGACAAATAGACAGCTAGAAAGAGATAGAGAAGCAAGGGAGAGAGAGACAAACAGACAGACAGCCAGAAAGAGATAGATAGACAGAGAAGAAAGAGAAAGAGAGAAATATTGAAGGGTGGCGTTGTTAAGAGAAATTAAAAGTTAGTGTGTAATGAAGTGATAGTAGGATGAGTCCAAGGAATTGCTTTTCCTGAAAATGGGACCCATTGGAGTGCTTTTCCAAAGAAAAAGTAAATCATATTGACAGAGAAAAAGATTGAAGAGTTTCGTGATTTCAGGGGCTAGTTCTAGAGTGCAATGTTTAAGGGTAATAGGACAAGAACATGGCCAATGATGGCCTAAAATGTTTGAAGTGGTTGAAAGTACTTTTGCACTTGACCTAGGCAGGTAGAAGGAGAGATTTATCAAATATATTCAGTACTGAGTTGATGGGAAAGCGAGCAGTGATGGTGGAGGGGTTACTTACTACTCGTAGAATCATAGTTGCTGTGAAGTGAAGAGAAAGAGGAATCTGTAAAAGTTGACAGACAATTTTCTGGTAAGGAAACTCCCAAAATCAGCTGCAGTTTGAAAGACGGGATAGCTTGAGGGCTGAATAATGCATGAAGTTATCTTTCGTGGTTTTGATATGGTCCTGTGGAGGTTGTATTACTGAGTAAACATCACCCAATTTTAGAGGTGGATAAGTCTCAACAGGTGTTGTAGGTCATTTTACCTGAACAGTTTCAATGCAATTATGAATGAATCCCTTGTGGCATTTGGTGACACTAGATTTTTGATGTGTATGGAATGTAGAGGTACTTGCCTAAGAGAATAGTTTCAGTCAACACAAAGTTGTTTCTGGAAATGAAAAGAAGCAAGTGTCAAAAATGCTCAGTTCTTTCTTATTTTGGTTTTTTAATGCCCACGAGGGGCTAAACATAGAGGGGACAAACAAAGACAGACAAAGGGATTAAGTCAATTACATCGACTCCAGTGCATAACTGGTACTAAAGTTATCGACCCTGAAAGGATGAAAGGCAAAGTCGACCTTGGCGGAACTTGAACTCAGAATGTAACGGCAGATGAAATACCTAAACACAGAGAGGACAGACAAATGGATTAAGTCAATTATATCAACCCCAGTGTGTAACTGGTACTTAATTTATCGACCCCGAAAGGATGAAAGGCAAAGTCGACCTCAGCGGAATTTGAACTCAGAACGTAACAGCAGATGAAATACGGCTACGCATTTCACCCGGCGTGCTAACGATACTGCCAGCTCACCGCCTTATGAAATACCGCTGAGCATTTCACCTAGCATGCTAACGTTTCTGCCAGCTCAATTCTTTCTGTTTGGCTCTCCATCATCATATGTCTGAAATGAGGTAAAATTTATTCACATTTCAAGAATGGTAAAGAAGTTGTAGAGGAAGAATAGAGCCACAAAAACATAAAATACCATGAGAGAAATATATTTCGTAATAATTCAAATAACATTTGGAAGAAATGTGAATTGCAATGATCACAGTCAAGTTACTCTCTCTCTTTTACTTGTTTCAGTCATTTGACTGCAGCCATGCTGGAGCACCACCTTTAATCGAGCAACTCGACCCCGGGACTTATTCTTTTGTAAACCCAGTACTTACTCTATCGCTCTCTTTTGCCGAAACGCTAAGTTACGGGGACATAAACACACCAGCATCGGTTGTCAAGCAATGCTAGGGGGACAAACACAGATACACAAACACACACGCACATATATATATATATATATATATATATATATATATACATATGTACGACAGGCTTCTTTCAGTTTCCGTCTACCAAATCCACTCATAAGGCTTTGGTCGGCCCGAGGCTATAGTAGAAGACACTTACCCAAGGTGCCATGCAGTGGGACTGAACCCGGAACCATGTGGTTGGTAAACAAGCTACTTACCACACAGCCACTCCTGCGCCTAATTATGTGTTTTAATTACTTTTAATTAATTTTAATTCTAACTTAAAACAGTCTACTTGGCAAGATTAAGTACATTTTCATACACAAAATTATCATTTAAAATCCTGCAAAAACAGGCAGAAGAGGATAATATGTCTCTCGTCCCAGCTCACCTTGGCTTATCTTTCCCTAGGTTTCTTTGATCTCTGTTTACCCTTTTTTTTTTATTCATGGTTTTCTTTATATATTTTTCTTTCACATGTGGGAGGATGAAAGGAAAGAGAGAAGATAAGAATTTTTGTTTTTTTTGTTTTTGTATTCCTGTGATATAAACTTTCTGTCAATCCAATAACTTCAAAATAAAATTCTTGATAAATATTTACCAAAAATAACACGATTGACAAATATGGGCAGCTCTGTATCATTGCTTGATCTGTTAGAAATAGTAGCTCAATCTCCTTCATATCACCATCTACAGCCTATTGGGAAGTACATATTGGTTAATATTGATACACAAAGGTTGAAAAAAAAAAGTTGGAATGGTCACAGTTGGAATACCATAGATCATAATATTTTTTTTTTCTTTTGCATATAATTTAGTAGGAGGAAGAAATACAGTGTTCATGACCTTTTTTTCAGGGCCTTGGAGATTGGTAGGACTTCTTGATCAGCAGAATTTGGTTGTGATGATGAGCTAAAATAGCAGATAAATACCACATGAAATATATATTGTTTTTAATACAGGCACATGGCTCAAAATTTGGAGGAAAGGGTTAGCTAATAGCATTGACATCCCCCCCAGTACTTGGACCTTGGTGGAATTTGAGCTCCAAATGTATAAAGAATCAAATGAAATATGGCAAAGCATTTTTCTTAGGCTCTAACAATTCTGCCAGCTCATCACCTTAACCCTTTCGTTACCAACCAGGCCGAAAACAGCTCTGGCTCTGAGTACAAATGTCTTGTTTTGAATTAAAATCTTCTACCAAATCTTAGTCACAATTTATGTTTCTAACACCAGCTGAATGATAACTAAGTTATTTTACTTAAATTCTTTGTTATATTTAAAGTAATTCAAAGAAATACAGAGCATCTCAAAATAAATTCAGTAACGAAAGGGTTAATGCCTTATAAAATATAAAAGTGTGTCACAACTGGTTGAGACTGAAGGGTATCAATTTAGCCAGTTAAATGGTCAAGAGTTTGTATTCATAAAAGAAACCCCTTTCACTGATCCAGTTAAATCTGTAAATAAGTCGTTGTTTTGACCCAGATCATCTTTGAGCAAACCTATCAATGACTATAGGCATTCCAGCCATGACCACTCCATCTTTGTAGGTGTATATGTATAAAGCTACACTATTCAATTTGCTTTTGTCCTTCCTAAGACATTGATAAGATGTGCCTTGGGGGTGGGATCTAGGCTGTTGTTTCTGGTAAATAAGTTGTTGTTTTGACCCAGATCATCTTTGATTGAGCAAACCTATCAATGACTATAGGCATTCCAGCCATGACCACTCCATCTCTGTAGGTGTATATGTATGAAGCTACATTATTCAATTTGCTTTTATCCTTCCTAAGACATTGATAAGGCGTTCTTTGGTGAGGGGAGAGGAGAGGATCTAAGCTGTTATTTCTGGTAAACCAAGCAAATGTGTAGACGTTTCCTCATTTGATTTGTCAGTAAATAAATACCATATGGCAGTACAGCTCACCATAAAAGTCTTTGAGAGAAGCTCAATGTCACTGCTGAGTGTTTACTTACTCTGCAATGTTGACATAGAACTTGCTATGTTCCAGTATAAAAAGGAGTGTATCCTGTCCATAGTCTTCTTGTTGCTACATTAAAATTACTGTTAGAGAAGGTGAAAGAGAGATAAAGGAGAGTAAGAAAGGGAGAGGATTTGGATCTTTTCGGTTTGAACGGCAGTTTTTAACATAATTTCTAGGTAACTAAAAAATTTTAAACTTCGTATACTGGGAGAATGTGTTTATAAAACATCTTTTTCTTTTGGCTTTATTGAGAAAATTCTATAGTTTGTAAGATATTTGATGTGTTTTTTCTTCAATTTCTGCAATTTCAACCAATCAGTGGCGTCTATTGAGGTAAAAAACATTCTGTGCTGTATGAATATGTCCCTCGTTTAAGAAACAGATTGGGTTTATTTACATTTCTGAAGAAAAAAAAATACCCTTCCCCCCACCCCTAACCCTAACTACAAAGAATAAGTCCTGGGGTCGACTTGCTCGACTAAAGGTGGTGCTCCAGCATGGCCGCAGTTAAATGACTGAAACAAGTAAAAAAGAGAGAGTACCACATAAAAAGTACCCAGTACATTCTGTAAAGTGGTTGGTGGTAGGAATGGCATACAGCCATAGAAACCAAGCCAAAACATAATATGGAATCTGGTGCAGCCTCCCTGCTTGCCAGTTCCTCTAAAGCTGTCCAGCCCATACAAGCATGTAAAACAGACATTAACTGTTGTTGTTGTTGTTGATGATGATTATGATGTACTGTTGGATGATGTGCTATGATTTAAGGAGGAAATAAACAAGCATCACCACTGCCTGATTAGTATAAATGCAAAGATATACAAACACTCATCCATACACACAAATATGTGTGTGTGTGTGTGTGTGTGTGTAAAACACCAAACTAAACAAAACAACATAAGTAATAGGAATTAGTATGGCATCGGGAAAAGAGTTTTCAAAGATATTCCTTGAATCTATCCGACAAGCCATCGCACTCTGAAATTCACTCACTCGCATATAGTTTGTAAGAATAAATTAATAGATGCAGGCATATCTGTGTGGTTAAGAAGTTTGCATCCCAACCACTTGGTTTCAAGTTCAGTCCCACGGTGAAACACCTGGCTCCCCCGTGCCGGTGGAATGTAAAAAGCACCATCCAAACATGGTTGATGCCTGCCCCCTCACCTTGACTGGCTCCTGTGCAAGTGGCACATAAAAGCACCATCCAAACGTGGTCGATGCCAGCCAGCCCCCTCTCGCTCCTGTGCTGGTGGCATGTAAAAGCAAACATGGCCGATACCAGCCCTCTCTGGCTCCCGTGCCGGTGACACATAAAAGCACCATCCAAACGCGGTCAGTGCCAGCCCCCTCTGGCCCCTGTGCCAGTGGCATGTAAAAAGCACCCACTACACTCTCAGAGTGGTTGGCGTTAGGAAGGGCATCCAGCTGTAGAAACACTGCCAGATCAGACTGGAGCCTGGTGCAGCCTCCTGGCTTCCCAGACTCCCAGTCAAACTGTCCAACCCATGCCGGCATGGAAAACGGACGTTAAACAATGATGTTGATGGTGATGATGATGATCTGCCAAAGATATAGCTGCTATTTCTAGCAAATCTAGTGACTACATAAAATCCACCCAGTTAGTTTGTCAGTAGCTGTCAATAAAGCAGGTATAGAAATAACTTCACTTGGACAGGCTATATGCTTATTTTCCTTTTGTTTAACTTCAAATGGTAAGCTTACTCTGTTCACCCTTCTTGATAATCTTCTCTTGACTCTTATAATTTACCTTAGGCCTTTTCTTTTCCATTCTTTTTTTTCTTTCTTTTGCTCTTTCCCCCTTCCATCCCCCACGACCCCCACTGTCCTTCCATTTCAATTTCTCATTCCACACACATTTTCTTCTTCATTGACTAAAAAATATTTATTCACTTCATTATGAGGATATCCACATGACTGGAGCTTATAAACTGTTGAAGGGAACAACAGCAAGGGATTAACTCATTCACACAGGCATTTATGAATGTTTGTGTGTGTGTGTGTGTGTACATGTGTTACTTCAGAATGTGTGTGTATTCTATAGAAATATATTTTCTTATAAACATTTAAGAAAATATAAGCATGGCTGTGTGGTAAGAAGCTTGCTTCCAATCACATGGTTGCAGGTTCAGTCCCACTGCATGGCACCTTGGGCAAGTGTCTTCTATAGCTTGAGGCCAACCAAGGCCTTGTGAGTGGATTTGGTAGACGGACGCTGAAAGAAGCTTGTCATATATATATATATATATATATATATATATATATATATTATATATATATATATATATATATAAAGTTAATCCAAACATGAAAACACAAAGAGAAAACAACAACGCGAGGATGTGGAACAAATATAGTATTATTAGACGCTCAGGAAGGAAGGGAAGAAGGAGGGTTTTACGTTTCGAGCGGAGCTCTTCGTCAGAAACATAGGAAAAGGAAAGATCCAGAGAAGGGAAGACGGAGGAAAAAAAATCGCCAACGGTACACACGCAGTCACATTTTGTGTATATATATATATATATATATATATATATATATATATATACACACATGTATGTATTTATGTGTGTGTGACTTTGTGTTTGTCCCCCACCACCGCTTGACAACCAGTGTTGGTGTGTTTAAATCCCCAGAACAAAGCAGTTCAGCAAAAGAGACTGACAGAATGAGTACCAGGTTTAAAAAAAAAAAAAAAAAAAGCACTGGTGTCTATTCATTCAACTAAAATTCCTCTAGGCAGTGCCCCAGCATGGCCACAGTCTAATCACTGAAATGAGTAAAAGATAAAAGATGCATATATGAAAGGGTTGAAAATTCTATAGATTTTTACCATACCGCAAATCCTCGAGTATAATCTGCATTTTTCCCCCAAAATTTAAAGGTCAAAATCCCTAGTGCGTACTATATACGAGGTTAAAAATAAAAATTATTTTCTAAGCAATGTCCAAGTCTCTATTTGTTGTTCGGCAATGTTTATTCAGACGCATTTTGTGATGTTGGGTGCAAAAATACTTTAAGCTAAGCCTGAAAGCAATGAAGTCATAAAAGAATCATCCATAACTTGCAGAAAGCAACATTTATTAAACGTTATTACTGTTATTTCTTTATTTTCTACCAACAAAGTACACAAAAATAGCTACACATTTGCATTATGTTATATATACAATAATAATAAAGGACGTTACTGTATACATTTTTACAAACCAAGGACGTTATATAGACCTCCTTGACTCAAGTTAGAGAAGGGGTGCGTATTATACACAAGGTTTAGGTTTTTCAGAGGTACAGCTCCCTAAAAATCCCCTGCGTATTATACTCAAGGGCGGACTATACTCAAGGATTTACGGTATTCCAAACGAATGCTATTGAAAGATGTTGAACATGAATGAAGAGGTGTAAGGAAGAAACTGATTATTCCAAAGGCTAAGACCAAATTGTTCCCATGTGTTCTGCAACAAGGAAGAGAAGTTTTGGTCATCAACAGCATGGTCTGATGAAAGTAAATTCTGTCAATATTTTTTAATTCAAAGCAGTTGTGTATGAGACGCCAAAGGTAGTAAACAAAAAACCTTGTAATAACGATCTTCTTACTTGTTTCAGCCATTTGACTGTGGCCATGCTGGGGCACTACCTTAAAGAATTTTTAGGCACAAGAATCAACCCCAGTACTTTTTTTTTAAGCCTGGCATTTGCTGAACCACTAAATTATTGGGACGGCGATACACCAACACCAGTTGCCAAGCAGTGTTAGGGGAGAAACACAAACACACACACACACACACAATGGGCTTCTTTCAGTTTCTTCTTTCTTTATTGCCCACAAGGGGCTAAACATAGAGGGGACAAACAAGGACAGACAAACGAATTAAGTCGAATATATCGACCCAGTGCGTAACTGGTACTTATTTAATCGACCCCGAAAGGATGAAAGGCAAAGTCGACCTCGGTGGAATTTGAACTCAGAACATAGCGGCAGACGAAATACTGCTAAGCATTTCGCCCGGCGTGCTAACGTTTCTGCCAGTTTCTGTCTACCAAATCCTTGGTCAGCCTTAGACTAAAGCAGGGGACACTTGCTCAAGATGCAACACAGTGGGACTCAACCTGGGACTCTGTGGTTGGGAAGCAAACTTCTGACGACACAACCACTCCTGTGCCCATAGGAATTTTAAATGAAGAGAGGAGATAATTTTAATAAATTAATATCACTTAATGAATTATAAATGCCAGGAGAAAAAAAAACAATCAAATTTTGTTTTGAAAGCAGGAAAGCTATGTACATGTTACTACCTGAATAGGCATCATCAGCACAGCATTGTCTAAATCTGGTTTCAAGGGTGGTAAAGGACACACACACACAGATCTCACTCAATTATGATAATGCGATGAATATTTCAGTGGCTCAATCAACTTAACCAATTACTCAGTCTATTAGCTGAATTATCACATAAGTGGCTGAGTAACCCACAGTTATTTGCATTTTTAACAAAATCTTCAGGCAGAATCAGAATAGAGTAACAATGGTAGCATTTTAATTTATATATAAAGTCCATCCAATGGGCTTCCACATAGTTTCCCCTCTACATAATTTCCCTAACAAGGCCTGGGTTGAAGCACAGCTATGGCAAAAGAGACATGAAGTGGAATTGAACCCAGAACATCATGGTTGCAAAATGAGCTTCTTAAACACAAGGTTAAGCACACATACATAATTATATGTGCACAACACACACACAGACACACACTTAATGTGTGTATGTGTGTGTGTCCGTACATATTATATTACTAAATAATTGTACTTAAGGTATTGGTTAGTCGAGCAGAAACACAAAAGGTGTGCTCACAGGAGGCCTAATGAGCCAAGGTTATGCGTAGTAGCAGTGGCAGATAGAGGGGGGGAAGTGGGTGTGGTGGTATAATCGTATTAATAGCAGAAAACACATTTCTCCCGAACATACATCAACACAAATATTGTACAGCATAGCTTACATATGTACGTATAAAGCTAAAACACAGAGCTAACACACACATACATATATATATACATACATATATATACATACACACACATACAGGTATTATACACACCTGCTAATACACACACACACACAACACACACACACACACATATATATATTTATTTCTTTACTACCCACAAGAGGCCAAACACAGAGGGGACAAACAAGGACAGACAAACAGATTAAGTCGATTACATCGACCCCAGTGCGTAACTGGTACTTAATTTATTGACCCCCAAAAGGATGAAAGGCAAAGTCGACCTCGGCGGAATTTGAACTCAGAACGTAACGGCGGACGAAATACGGCTACGTATTTCGCCCGGCGTGCTAACGTTTCTGCCAGCTCGCCATATATATACACACATACAGGTATTATACACACCTGCTAACACACACACACACACATATATATACACACATACAGGTATTATACACACCTGCTAACACACACACATACACACACACACATATATATATATATACACGCATACAGGTATTATACACACCTGCTAACACACACACATATACACACACAGACACATATTTATACACACATACAGGTATTATACACACATGCTAACACACACACACACACACACACACACATATATATATATATACACACATACAGGTATTATACACAGCTGCTAACATACACACAGACACATATATATTTATACACATACAGGTATTATACACACATGCTAACACACACACACATATACACACACAGACACGTATATATATACACACATACAGGTATTATACGCACCTGCTAACACACACACACACAGAGGTTTGCCAAGGTATGTATGATTGGACATTGAGATATTTGGATCATTATAAAGTTACATAGTAAAGACGTATTACATGACTCAGCTATTAGTGTGTCTGTGTGTGTGTGTGTGTGTGTATCCGGGCATGGCTGTATGGTTGAAAAGCTCACTTCAAAACCACATTGTGCTGTTTGATGTACTGTGTAAGTGTCTTTTACTATAGCTTTGAATTGACCAGTGAGACTGCTTCGAGATGCAGTGTTCCAATATATATATATATATATATATATATATATATATATATATATATATATACATGGTGCACTTAGAAACCTTGAGGTCCTTTGCAATGGCTGTGATTAACTTTCCAGGTTTTTTATCGATTGTGTGTTTACTTCCCTGTAACTTAGCAGTTTGGCAAAAGAGATCAACAGAATAAGTACCAGACTTAAAAAGAAAAGTACTGAGGTTGATTCATTCATCTAAAAGTTCTTCTGATGACTGAAACAAGTAAAAGAGAAAAGATATCTTTTACCTTTGATTTGATTCACTCATTAGAATGTGGCCATGCTGGAGTACTGCACTGAAGGGTTTAGCTGAACAAATCAACCCTAGTACTTTTTAAAAAAACAGACATTATATATATATATATATATATACGAGCAAAATGCTTCTCGCCCCCGCATCCAATGGACGGTGCTGAATCAAATCTGCTGAATAAAAAGCAATCAGTGTTTTCTTTTCATTAAAAAATAATTAAGCATGCCTTTATTTCACTAAAATTTTTGGTTTTGTTAAACGAAGTTAAGGCAAAAAAAAAAAAAACTTCTTGAGAAACCAAATAGTCTTTCCTTCCTTCATGCCAAGTTTGAAGAAAATATCTCTTTTGCATCTTACTCTTTTGGTCTCTTAAATATACTGCATTTTGTGGCATTATTTCAAGCCAGCCAGCTTTTTTGCGCAAACTGCATGTGCATTTTTCTTGCGTACGTGTAGTATCGATAGCAACAGCTGATTTACTTGCATGTACAAATGCACATTCCCACGGCTTTATTGATCGCATTCTCACCTGGAATCGATTTTTGTAATTTTTTCAAGACTTATACATGCCCTGATACCGTCGGTATCTATATATCAAATTTGAGCGCAATCAGATGGAGGATGTCTGAGATCCTAGAAGACACACAGAACAGATTTTATATAATAAATATGCCAGCATGGAAGGCAGATGTTAAATGACGATGATGATGATAGGCGCACACACACACACACACATATATATATGCACACACTATGGGCTTCTTTCAATATTCATCTCCCAAATCCCTTCACACGTAGAAGGCAATTGCCAAAGATAACACACAGTGGAACTGAACCTGGAACCATGTGGTTGAGAAGTAAACTTCTTACTACACAATCAGAACAAACTCTTCAATAATAAAAAAAAAAACTCTGTGTGTGTGTGTGTGTGTGTGTGTGTGTGTGTGTGTGTGTGTGTGTGAGTATAAATTAATATGCGCATATTTAATATAATAGGATAATAGTAAAACAGAGCTCAAAACATGATTAGATGTGTGTTTTTCTAATAATAATAATTGGTAGAAGTTATAGAATGACTGAAAGGTCTAGAGTTTCGTGCATTGTGTTACTCTCTAACTTCAGCCTATTATGAATAAAAAATCTAATATAATATTATATGATATCATATATATATATCATATATATATATAAGGTTGTAATGGACGCAGGTTCGTGTGTCATATAGCTAGCTAGAGGCAGTGGCCTCTTGGAGCTAATCAGCGACAGCTTTAGTCTTATATTTAGACTGGCATATTAGTATGGCGATAACTATTAATATCCAGTAACGCTGCCGTAATCTCCTTTAGAGAGACTTAGTAATTTTAATATTTCTATTATATATATATACATATACCTTCGAAACGGAATAAGTCGAAGAAGGGGAATGTTCCTTGTGTTGTTTGTCTTGTACTCTGTTTATTTTTGTTGTTTAAAAAAGTCTGTTTCCATGTTTTGTTTTTATGTTTTCATTTCTTGTTGTGTTCTACATTTTTTGGGTGTCCTGTACCCATATATGCATGTATATATACATATAGATGCAGGTATGTACATATATGTATGTATGTATGCATATGTTTTATTTATTAAATTATTATTATTATATATATATATATATATATATATATAATAGATATACACAGAACTTCAATCTTCCTGCAAAAACTAATTCCATGTGTACAGAGTGTTTCTGTTGACACAGAGAAAATTCTTGTTGACAGCTTTGGGACATAGCAGTTGTTGGAGCATGTTTTCATATAAAGCAAGGATGGCCACCATACTACATTCCATATGCCATACACAAGTCTTGTGCTCTCATTCAATTCTTGTATAAAATATGCTAATATAGACGTATTTAGCATTTTTACATGGAAAAAAAAAAAGATTTCATATAAGAAAGTAATGTCAACATTACTTACTTTAACAAGACTTTTAAGTTTGTTTTGCTTTAGCCAAGCTTTTAATGTTTGAAGTTAAATTTGTTACTGAGAGCAGCAGAGAATTCCTCAAATTTGAATCACTCAATCATGACCTCATTTTGTTTTTTTATCAGTTTTTATGAATGAAAATGTTTGTTCACATCTGTATGTTGTTCCAAAATGACAGATGTAATTTTGGGCAAATATTTTTACATCTGAAAAAAAAAATGTTCAGAGATCATTAGATATTAACCATATCAACAGCATTTGGAACTGAGGGAAGCTCATCAAATTTCATTTTCAATAATAAATTTATTTTTAAATCATTAAGCCCCGTTTCTATGTTTCTAGTTATTTTCATGGTTTTCTTTTTCTTTGTTCATTAATTCACTGTGTGGCAAGAAGTTTGCTTCTCAACCACATGTTTCAGGATTCATTCCCACTGTGTAACAGTTTGGGCAAGTGTCCTCTACAAAAGCTTTGTGATAGGATTTAGTTGACAGAAATTTAAAGAAATTGAAAGGCAGCGAAATGCTTACCGGTATTTCATCTGCCGCTACGTTCTGAGTCCAAATTCCGCCGCGGTCGACTTTGCCTTTCATCCTTTCTGAGTCGATAAATTAAGTACCAGTTACGCACTGGGGTCTATATAATTGACGTAATCCGTTTGTCTGTCCTTGTTTATCCCCTCTGTGTTTAGCCCCTTGTGGGTAGTAAAGAAATAGGTATTTCGTCTGCCGCTATGTTCTGTGTTCAAATTCCGTTGAGGTCAACTTGGCCTCTCATCCTTTCGGGGTCGATTAAATAAGTACCAGTTATGCACTGGGGTCTATATAATTGACGTAATCCGTTTGTCTGTCCTTGTTTATCCCCTCTGTGTTTAGCCCCTTGTGGGTAGTAAAGAAATAGGTATTTCGTCTGCCGCTATGTTCTGTGTTCAAATTCCGTTGAGGTCAACTTGGCCTCTCATCCTTTCGGGGTCGATTAAATAAGTACCAGTTATGCACTGGGGTCGATATAATCGACGTAATCCCTTTGTCTTTCCTTGTTTCTCCCCTCTGTGTTTAGCCCCTTGTGGGTAGTAAAGAAATAGGTATTTTGTCTGCCGCTACGTTCTGAGTTCAAATTCCGTCAAGGTCAATCCTTTCGGGGTCGATAACTTAAGTACCAGTTACGCACTGGGGTCGATGTAATCGACTTAATCATTTTGTCTGTGCTTGTTTGTCCCCTCTATGTTTATCCCCTTGTGGGCAATAAAGAAATAGGAAATTGAAAGCAACCAGGTATATACACACACACACACACACACATACATGCATGTATATCAACTTCACCATTTTATGTCCTCTTTCCATGCTGGCATGGGTTGGATAGTTTAACAAGAATAAATGAGCCAAGGGTTTCTGCTAGGTTCTGTGTCTGCTTTAGCATGGTTTCTACAGCTGGATGCCCTGCCTAATGCCAACTACTTAATAGAGTACATTGGATATTTTTTGGGTGTATATATCTATGTAAATGTATCTTTGTGTTTATGTTGTTTATGTTTATGTTGTTTGCCCACCACCACCACCACTGCTTCACAAGCAGTCTTCTTCCCTGTAACTTATCGGTTCAGCAAAAAAAACTGATAGAATAAGTATGAGGCTTTAGAAAAAAGTACCGATGTCAGTTTGTTTCAAGGTATTGCCCTGTATGGCCACAGTCCAATGATGGAAACAAATAAAAGATAAAGGATAAGTGAAAATGGCTTTATAAATATAAATATGCAGTCTTCTCTCTTAGCAGAATGACAAAAACAAGTTTCAAATGACTCTGGCATAACCTGATTTTTTTTTTTTTTTGCAGCATATTTTGTAAAATTGCCATAATCTTCAGCATATTCACTCTGCTCTTTTAAGTGTGGAAACTGGTTTCTAGCCGAGAGGTGAAGAGTTTTAATTTCATCTTAAATGCAATGATATCAGTTATTAAGCTAGAAAACGATTCATTCTTGCTTGCAGTTTCAAAATTAGATAACTGATTGTGTCAAAAAAAGAAAAAACCATAACTCAGATAACCATTTGTTATCACAGAAAAGGACTGGCACAGAAAGTGTGTCTATAGCCAGCTGGAGGAGGTGTCCTCCTGGGGCTACAAACTACAGTAGCATCCACCATTAGGGGTTAGCCATATTTAAATGGCAAATATACGTCACGATGTGTTGCTGCTACTGTTTATAACTCGCTCTGAGATTTATCATAGTTTTAGTTATATGGCTTTGTGATTATTATGCAGATTTATTATTGCTTGTTTACACTTTTTCGATATCAGTGTCTTTACGATCCTGGATTGTGTGAAGGGAACCTACTTTTCATCAACAACTGTGATTGTCACATGCCGATGACGGGTCAATATCCTGAAACTTGAGT
The DNA here is from genome assembly GCF_006345805.1 of Octopus sinensis. Lineage (NCBI taxonomy): Eukaryota > Metazoa > Mollusca > Cephalopoda > Octopoda > Octopodidae > Octopus > Octopus sinensis. Next base: position 44,322,177 of record NC_043013.1, on the reverse strand, counting down.
CCGTGTGTATCACAAGTTGGAGATGGGAAGGATGGCTTCCCTTTGCAAATGCTGATAGGGCACAGAAAGTGTGTCTATAGCCAGCTGGAGGAGGTGTCCTCCTGGGGCTACAAACTACAGTAGCATCCACCCTTATGGGTTAGCCATATTTAAATGGCAAATATACATTACAGATATTTTCCAATTTCAAAAATCTATTCAGCACCTGTCCTTGAGAAAGCCAGTACAACTCACAGTAGTGAACAAGAATGCTACAGTCACAAAATTCACTGAACTTTTGCTTATTTAATCCACATTTTGCTGACTGAATTTTTACCAACATCCTTGCGGATACAAGATTGATTTTTCAAAATTGACTGAAATTGATACTCCCAAGTTATGTACACAAATAATAACTAAAACATTTTTTTTACCCATACTTACTATTTTAAAAATGAGTTAATCAAGTCCCTGTCTCTCAAGTGCACATATATAGAATTGAGTATACTCAATTCCTGTGCAGTAAAGCCTAACCCTTTCGTTACCATTTTTATTTTGAGATGCTCTGTGTTTCTTTGAATGACTTTAAATATAACAAAGAATTTACTAAAATAACTTAGTTATCATTAGGCTAGTGTTGGGAACATAAATTGTGACTAAGGTTTGGTGAAAGATTTTAATTCAAAACTTATAAAAACAAGACATTTGTACTCAGAGCCAGAGCCGGTTTCAACCAGGTGGGTAATGAAAGGGTTAATGCTTTTGCTCAAATTCTCAAATTTTATTCACACACTTTGCAGTTATCAACATATGTCACAATTTAAGGCTTTTTCACAATGTAAAGCAGGGGTTCTCAACCATTTTTCTACCTGTGGACCCTTTTGATTCTTACTTTCCTTGAATGGACTCTCCAAGGTATTCAATGTTTAAAAAAAATATTTTTATAATTAAATAAGGCGTAGGAGTGGCTGTGTGGTAAGTAGCTTGCTTACTAACCACATGGTTCCGGGTTCAGTCCCACTGTGTGGAACCTTGGGCAAGTGTCTTCTATTATAGCCTTGGGCCGACCAAAGCCTTGTGAGTGGATTTGCTAGACGGAAACTGAAAGAAGCCCATCGTATATATGTATATATATGTGTGTGTGTATCTGTGTTTGTCCCCCCAACATCGCTTGACAACCGATGCTGGTGTGTTTACGTCTCTGTAACTTAGTGGTTCGGCAAAAGAGGCTGACAGAATAAGTACTAGACTTACAAAGAATAAGTCCTGGGGTCGATTTGCTTGACTAAAGGCAGTGCTCCAGCACGGCCGCAGTCAAATGACTGAAACAAATAAAAGAGTAAAAGAGAGTAAAAGAGTATTGTAGAACTATAACCAATTTAGGCGAGCTGGCAGAACCGTTAGCACGCCAGGCGAAATGCGTAGCCGTATTTCGTCTGCCGTTACATTCTGGGTTCAAATTCTGTCGAGGTTGACTTTGCCTTTCATCCTTTCGGGGTCGATAAATTAAGTACCAGTTACGCACTGGGGTCGATGTAATCGACTTAATCCGCTTGTCTGTCCTTGTTTGTCCCCTCTGTGTTTAGCCCCTTGTGGGTAGTAAAGAAATATATAACCAATTTAGAGCACATAAATTTAAACAATAAAATCTATTGTGGGCCCCCAAGGGCCATAGGGACCCCATTGTAGTCCAAACAGCTTTTGAATCATTGATGGAGTTTCATTAGTACAAATACTGATGAGTTTACTGAATATTACTTGTAGATTTTCAAAGCATGGCTTTACTTTGATAAATATGCTTGGTACTCTTTTATCACACGAAGTGACTCAGCGCTGATAAATTCTCAAAGACACTAGAACCGGCATCAATTCTTTACATAAAGATAGTATGTCACAGATAGGACAAATGTCTCAAGGGGAATGTTCTGTGTGCTAAATACGCATCTGTTAGAATCTCATATGTGAGTATACTTGAACTGAAAAGCTTTCATCAAACTGATATTATCCTTGAAATTTGAAGACAAAAAAGTCCCTCTAGGGGTGTTTAAAACCTAAAAGCAACAAACAAAAGGCATAACTTCAATAATGTCAACTTATGCAAATTTTTCAGAAAATGAAAGTAAAGCAGTTAAGAATGAATTTTATCTTTTAAGCCAAATGGTTAAAGCAATAGGCATGGTTTGATCTTATTGGCTCTCATCAACAAAGCAAAGTCACCTCAGTTGGTAAGACAGAAAAAATGATAAGTCTATGTGTAGTAAGTAGTTAGGCTGATTATCCAGGACCTCAGCATGGGGTGGGGGCTACATGATAAATACACATATGGTAGAGTCTTACATATAAATGTTTTATAGGCGTAGGAGTGGCTGTGTGGTAAGTAGCTTGCTTACGAACTACATGGTTCCGGGTTCAGTCCCACTGTGTGACACCTTGTCAAGTGTTGTCTACTATAGCCTCAAGCTGACCATAGCCTTGTGAGTGGATTCAGTAGACGGAAACTGAAAGAAACCCATCAAATATATGTATATGTATATGCTAAGTTATGCTTTTTTACACAATGCTGGTTTTTACATGAGTAAACACAAACACAGTAACAGGTAGATATATATAAAACAAATATGTTCTGGTGTCATATAAAAGGCATCTGTACATATACAGACTTTAAAATAAGTATTGAGGGAATGGGGGGTCAATTTGTCCAAGTAAAACCCTTGAAGGCAGTACCCTACCATGCATGGCCACAGTCCAAGGATTGAAACAAGCGAAAGATAAAAAGAATAAATAATAAATATAGGTGTAGGAGTGACTGTGTGGTAAGTAGCTTGCATATGATCCACATGGTTCTAGTTTCAGTCCCACTGCGTGGTACCTTGGGCAAGTGTCTTCTACTATAGCCTCAGACCAACCAAGGCCTTGTGAGTGGATTTGGTAGACGGAAACTGAAAGAAGCCTGTTGTATGTATGTATGTATGTATATATATATATATATATATATATATATCTATATATATATATATATATGTATGTATGTATGTATGTGTGTGTGTGTCTGTGTTTGTCCCCCCCCCAACATCGCATGACAACTGATGCTGGTGCGTTTACGTCCCCGTAACTTAGCAGTTCAGCAGAAAAGATCGATAGAATAAGTACTAGGCTTACAAAGAATAAGTCCTGGGGTCGATTTGCTTGATCGACTAAAGGCGGTGCTCCAGCATAGCCACAGTCAAATGACTGAAACAAGTAAAGGAGTAATCTATTTCTTTACCACCCACAAGTGGCTAATCACAGAGGGGACGAACAAGGACAGACAAATGGATTAGGTCGATTATATCGACCCCAGTGCATAACTGGTACTTATTTAATCGACCCCGAAAGGATGAAAGGCAAAGTCAACCTCGGCGGAATTTGAACTCAGAACGTAGCAACGGTCGAAATACTGCTGAGCATTTCGTCCAGCGAGCTAACGATTTTGTCAGCTCGAGTAATCTAAATTAAAGAAGAGAAACAGGATGTTGTAGCATTCATTCTTTCCACCAATCCCCTTGGGAAACGCATAAACATCACTATCTCTCATTTAGTCCCCTGCTTAAACATACAACTAATTACTATTGTAAAAGTAGAATGGTTGAGTGAACAAAATATGCAGGACTAGGAAACTCATGGTTTCTGGGTTTTATATACACAACTTGGAAGATATTTATTTAAGGAAAGAAATGAATATTACACAATTCTGTATTTTCCTTTTCCTTACACACATAAAGTCTCAGGTTTAGTTAAAACAACAACAAAGTCATTATTATTGTTGTTGGTGTTGATATTATTGTTTTTGTTTTCTTCCAACTCCTGGTCAATTTTTTTCTTTTCTTTTTCTTTTTCTTTTTTTCTTATCAAGTCATTTAGATTTCAGCATGGAGTAAATTCTTCAGATGGAAAAAATTCCACCCCCAACACCGCCATCAACACTACTACCAGCAGTACTGCCATCACCACTACCCAGTAACACTACAAAAACCACCAACGCCACTAACACCACCATTACTCTGCTGCCAGTTTGGCAACTTTAGAATCTCTAAAACATAGTCACAGACTCTAATCTCTCTCTCTCTTTCTGTCTTTAAAAGTTTCCACCTTCTTCAGCAGGCAACTTTCTTTATTCCCATCCCCCCCCCCAGTACCAGCACCATCATTCTATTCCTCTCTCTAACCCGCCTTTTCTCAGTTCCTCTTCTTCAGTTAGACTAGCAAGTCTTCAAGTCTTCATGAAACCTGATCCCCTCTCTTTATTTCTGTCTATCTCCTTTTTCTCTCTCACTCACTGCCTGTCTGTCACTTTCTATCACCACCTCCCCCCTCTCTCTCTCTAAGTAAAAAAAAAATATATATATACATATAAATAAATAAATAAAATAAAACTAAAAGAGGGGGAAATGGTTTGTGTCTGTTGCTGTATGTATGGAAGCTACAGAAAGGTTTTGTGACTTTATAAATGGTTCTTAATTTAACTGGAAGGCTTCAGTAAATTTGGTAAGTAATGTTAATTTTCTCTTGTCTGCCTTTCTATCTTACTCTCTCCAATTTTCCATCTTTAACCGGGGAGTTTGAAATAACAAAAAAAGAAAAAGAATGAAATACCAAATCCTCCACATGTTTGCTAAGTTCTATATTCCCATGCTTGTTTTTTAACGTTTTGTTTCCATTTATTTTGGTTCAAATTCTACGCCCACATAATTTTATGTTGTATTTTCTTGGCATGCATATATATTTATATGTATGTCTACATGTGTAAATCTCTCTATATATATTGCAAAATTGACATATATTTCCAAATTCCCCCAAAATTACTGATTTCTTCTTTCCAATAAATCTTGGACATAATTGTAAATAATCTTCTTACTCACCATCATCATCATCATCACCATTGTTTTAATCAATATATTTTAAGTCATCATCTTTGAGAAATCTAAGATACAATTGAATCTTCAACAAATAATAAACAATGACAAGAAAACATAAGTTTGAGTGTGTCTGCGTGTATAGATGTACAGAATACATTTATTTATTTCTGTTTATATATATATATGTGTGTGTGTGTGTGTGTGTGTGTGTGTAATTTATATATATATATACACATGCATATGTGCATTCACACACACACATACATTTATATATTATTTGTATATTCTTTTATATGTTTCGGCCCTGAGGCTGTGGCCATGCTGGGGCGCTGATGCGTGTATATATATATATATATGTATGTATATACACACACACACACCGATGAATATGTGTGTATATATATACATGCATACACATATATATGTATATATATATATATATATATATATATGTACATACATACACATTTTATATATACACATACACACCGATGAATATGTGTATATATATATATATATACACACACACACACATATATGTGTTGTATATAGTCCAGGTCTGTCTTACTGAATCCAGAGAATAAGTGACTAGACTATATTTGTTTCCCTTCCTTCAGAATTTATGAATATGATTCTCATGCCGGAACCCTGCTGGAACCCAAACACAATTTTGCTTCTTAAATGCATGAATGTAACCTCAAGATTATAAAATGAAAAATGTTGTAACCTTTTAGTTCCATCCTTTCGGCGGGGACAGAAGTTTATAGCAAAACTGTAAAAGAAATCTACCAGAAAAATCCAACAAACTTCAAAAATCACTTCTTAACAAATACAACATAGGGATAAGTTTTTCACATATTGGAGGTTTATAAAAATAAATCATAGCAATTTTTATACAGAACCTTTAAATTTACCATTATTCTGTGGATTTGAAGAATTGTTAGCGATTCTAACTGATTGTATTGTGGTTTAAAATATTTTTTTTCTGGTTCTTTATGTTAGTCTGAGTTCAAATCCAACCACGGTAAAATTTCAACAGTCACCCATATGGGATCGGTAAAATGCTAAATACTAGGACTGATTTAATCAGCTATCCCTTTGAAAACTTAAAACTTTGTGGCCTTGCGAATATGTTAAAAATGATTAATTCAATTATCGTTGCAATACATATTTGATATATATTTCTGACAGTAATTATTTACTTCTACGTTTTGTCCATGGTTTTAATGCAAACACACACATAATGTATTTCTATACACACACACACATACACACATATAAACATATACACATTACAGATATACACACACACAAAAGTAAACACAGTATATATATATATATGTATGTGTGTGTGTTTGTGTATTTATATCTATTTGAATGTATGTACGTTTATATATGTGTAAGAAAAGATATATATATACACACAGATATATATACATATTTGTCTATCTATGAACACACACACACACAGCTATACATACCTGTCTATCAATAAATGTGATATATATATATATATATATATATATATATATATATGTATATATATATGTACTATATATACACACACATATATATATACATACATATATACACATATATACATATATACATATATATACACATATATGCATATATATACACATATATGCATATATATACACATATATACATATATACACATATCATCATCATCGTTTAACGGACGTTAAACGATGATGATGATGATACACACATATATACATATACACACACATATATATATATATACATACATATATATAGACATATATATACACATATATATATATACATATATATAGACATATATATATACATATACATATATATATACATATATATAGACATTGTTTGTTTGTTTCCCACCTGCCTTCGTCTTTTGTCTATTTTCATAAAGCTTCCCGTTATATATAGATAATATATATTACACACATATATATATATATATATATACTATAATATATACATACATATATATACATACATATATATATATATATATATATATATATATATATATATATATATATATATAATATATATAATAAATATATAATTTTATATCCTTTGCTTGGGGCCCTGCCTTGCAGAATTTTAGTCAAAAGAATCAACCCAATTCTAATTTTTTAAAGTCTGATACTTACTCTGTTAAGTCTCTTTTGCTGAACCACCAAATTATGAGGATGTAAATGTACCAACAGTGATTGTCAAGAAGTAGTAGACCACAAAGACGGATATAAAGGCACACAAGTGCACATGAGTGCACTTATATGATGGACTTCCATCTACCAAATCCACTCAAAAGGCTTCTTCTGATTGCCCCAAAGTTATAATAGAAGACATTTGGCCAAGGTGCCATGCAGTAAGACTGAACCAGGAACCATGTGGTGAAGAAGCAAACTTATTACCACACCAGCATGGTTTTATATATGTATGTATGTATGTATGTATGATGTATATGTATGTATATTTATATATATATATATATGTATATATATTTATATATATAGTATATATAGTTATATATATATGTATATATATTTATATATATTATATATAGGGAATATATTAATATATATTATTAATATATTATATAAGATAGATTAATATATAGATATTATATATATATATGTATAATATATATATATTAATAATAGATATATATATATAATATATATATATATTAATAATGTATATATATTTATATATGATAATATATATATATATGTATAATAGTTATATATATTAATATATATAAGATATAGATAATATTATATATATTAATATATATATATGTATATATATTTATATAAATATATATATATATGTATATATATTTATATAAATATATATATATATGCATATATATATATATATAATACATATATGCATATTAATATATATATGCATATATATATTAATACATATATGCATATATATATTAATATATATATGCATATATGTATATTAGCTTGTTTACCAACCACATGGTTCCGGGTTCAGTCCCACTGCGTGGCACCTTGGGCTAGTGTCTTCTACTATAGCCTCGGGCCGACCAAAGCCTTGTGAGTGGATTTGGTAGACGGAAACTGAAAGAAGCCCGTCGTATATATGTATATATATGTGTGTGTGTGTCTGTGTTTGTCCCCCTAGCATTGCTTGACAACCGATGCTGGTGTGTTTATGTCCCTGTTACTTAGTGGTTCGGCAAAATAGACCGATAGAATAAGTACTGGGCTTACAAAAGAATAAGTCCTGGGGTCGAGTTGCTTGATTAAAGGCGGTGCTCCAGCATGGCCGCAGTCAAATGACTGAAACAAGTAAAAGAGTAAAAGAGTATATATATATATTAATACACATATGCATATATATATATTAATACATATATGCATGTATATATTAATATATATATGCATATATATATTAATATATATATGCATATATATTAATATATATATATACTAATACACATATATATATATAAATATATATACATATATTTTTATAGATACACACACACACACACACACACACACACACACATATCAGATAGTATCAAAAAGTTCCTGGATTAGTTCTACAGCGTCCAACAGATGGCAGCACACAATTTTGTGTAGCAAATGACCTTCATGAGGCAGTGTACTGAGTGACATCACAGTGTTTGCTTCAGAAGTTGTAATATTTGTGCTTCCCTGATCACGTGTATGCTGTTGTCTGCGATTTTGTCGTAGACAGGAATGAAAAGCCAATGTGAAATATTGCGTAAAACTTGGGAAGTCTGCTACAGAGACATTGAGCATGCATCAGCAAGTCTACAGAGACATTGAGCATGCATCAGCAAGTCTACAGAGACATTGAGCATGCATCAGCAAGTCTACAGAGACATTGAGCATGCATCAGCAAGTCTACAGAGACATTGAGCATGCATCAGCAAGTCTACAGAGACATTGAGCATGCATCAGCAAGTCTACAGAGACATTGAGCATGCATCAGCAAGTCTACAGAGACATTGAGCATGCATCAGCAAGTCTACAGTGACAAGGCAATGGGTCATAGGCAATGTCTTGAGTGGCACAGTCACTGCAAAAGTGAAAGAACGTCTCTGGAAGACTATGAGCAATCTGGAAGACCTGGCATGAACATCACTCCTGCAAATGTGGTATTACTCTTTTACTTCTTTCAGTCATTTGACTGTGGCCATGCTGGAGCACCACGTTTAGTTGAGCAAATCGACCCCAGGACTTATTCTGTGTATGCCTAGTACTTATTCTATCGGTCTCTTTTCCTGAACCGCTAAGTTACAGGGACGTAAACACACCAGCATTGGCTGTCAGACAATGTTGGGGGGACAAACACACATATATATATATACATATATATGACGGGCTTCTTTCAGTTTCCGTCTACCAAATCCACTCACAAGGCTTTGATCGGCCCGAGGCTATAGTAGAAGACACTTGCCCAAGGTGCCACGCAGTGGGACTGAACCAAGTGGTTGGTAAGCAAGCTACTTACCATACAGCCACTCCTGTGCCTATGAAATAGTTATATATGTATATTTTTAACTCCTGTGCACAGAGAATTCATCCCCCAGGGTCAGACTGTCAATGGAGAGTTCTACTGCAACATTTTAGGTATTCAAGGGAGGACAATTGGTGAGAGCAACTGGATGTGTGGAGCATGAGTTGATGCCAGTGCCACCTGACTGGCTCCCATGTTGGTGGCACATAAAAAGCACCATTTGAGAGTGGTTGATGCCAGTGCTGCCTGACTGTCCCCTATGCTGGTGGCACGTAAAAAGCACCTATTATACTCTTGGAGTGGTTGGCATTAGGAAGGGAATCCAGCTGTAGAAACCTTGCTGGATCAGATTGGGGCCTGGTACAGCCTCCTGGCTTGCCTGTCCGCAGTCAAATCATCCAACCCATGCCAGCATGGAAAGCGGATGTTAAACGATGATGATGATGATGTCCCCTGCCATCGAGCTATCCTTACTCGTGAGTTTCTTGCCAAAAATAACGTGGTATCACTTCTGTACCCACCCTATTCACCATATTGAGCACCTGCGGACTTCCATCTCTTCTCCAAGATGAAAATGACACTCAAAGGTCATAGTCTTAACACTGTCACTGAGATACAGAGTGAATCACAGGAGGTCCTTAACTCACTGAATACGACTTCCAGGTTGGATTCCAAAAGCGGCAGGAATGCTGGAATTGGTGGATTGCTGTGCATGATGACTATTTCGAAGGACATGATCTTAAAATTTAGGTAAATAAGTTATTTCATATTAAACATAACTAATGCTGGCTTTTTTTATGTTACCTCGTGTATATACATACATATATACATATATTTATAACTAGATATATTACATTTCTAAATCTCTCAGAGAGAGTTATGCAGTATATATATACATATATATGACCATATATATATCATCACATATATATATATATCAAACCATATATATATTCATATAGACGCAGGAGTGACTGTGTGTTAAGTCGCTTGCTTACCGACCACTTAGTCCAAGGTTCAGTCCCACAGCATGGCACCTTGGGTAAGTATCCTCTATTATAGCCTCAGGTCAATCAAGGTCTTGTGAGTGGATTTGGTAGACGGAAACTGAAAGAAGCCTGTTGTCTATATATATATATATATATATAAAATATAATGTATGTATGTATATGTTTGTGTGTTTGGCCCCCCTACCATCGCTTGACAACCAATGTAGGTGTTTACATTCCCGTAACTTAGCGGTTTAGCAAAAGGAAACGATAGAATAAGTACTAGGCTTACAAATAAGTCCTGGGGTCAGTTTGTTCGATTAAAGGCAGTGCTCCAGCATGGCCACAGTTAAATGACTGAAACAAGTAAAAGAAATATACATACATACATACATACATATATGAATTGAATTCAATTGAACTAGTTTCAGTACACGTGCTGTGGCCATGCTGGGTACCACCATATGTGTGTTTGTCTTTGTGTCTGTCTCCCTACCACTTAGGAAATAGTGTTGGTTTGTTTACATCCCTGAGGATTAGCCAGTTCATCAGAGATCAATTGTGTAATTACTAGACTTAAAAAAAATTAGTGTTGGTTTGTGCAGCTAAACCAATCAAAGTGCTGCTCTTGCATGGCCACAGTTGGGTAAGTGCAGGAAGTAAAATAAGATATAGAGTGCAAGTTATGTCCACCCCAAGATGAAAGTGAACGCAATACCTGCTTAGAGTTTGAAAAACTCTGGCAGCAATGAACATGTCACTTGCTACAAGGAATTGTAACATAAATTCACTAAGTAAAAGTGTGTGTGTGTATCTAATTTATATATAATTTAGGTTAGTTAAAATATGTTTGTGACGTATTATATACATATATATATACATATACATATAAGTATATGTAGATATACATCTATACATACATATACATATGTATATGTATATATACATCTATACATACATATGTATATATACTTATATATGCATATATTTATGTATATACATACATGTATGTATATATACATATATGTATGTATATATACATATATGTATGTATATATACATATATATGTTTATATATACATATATATGTTTATATATATATGTTTATATATATATATATATGTATATATATGTATCATCATCATCATCATCATATCGTTTAACGTCCGCTTTCCATGCTAGCAATATATGTATATATACATATATATGTATATATATATGTATATGTATATATATATATATATGTGTGTGTGTGTGTGTGTATATATGTGTATGTGTGTGTGTGTGTATATATGTGTATGTGTGTGTGTGTGTATATATGTGTATGTGTGTGTGTGTGTATATATGTGTATGTGTATATGTATGCATATATGTGTGTGTATATGTGTATATGTATGTATATATATGTATGTATGTGTATATATATATGTATGCATATATATGTATGTATACATATGTATGTATATATATATATACGTATGTATGTATATATATATATATGTATATATAATGTATATAGCTGGAATTTACAAAAAAACAAAAGATGAAGACAGGTGTATAAACAGCAAACAGGTGTATTAGTTTATCACTTGGAAGGTGAGAAGGTCTTTTACGTTTTGAGCCTACGCTCTTCAATGGAAAGGAACACGAGGAAATAAACAGAGAGAGAGAATAAGAAAACCTCTAGTGGTTAGTGGTCAATCATGGCGATGGTTGGATGGAGGTGGTCAGACAGAAGAGCTAGGAAGAAGGGGAGATAATAATGTAGTGGCGATCTTAAAACGAAGGTGCGCTGCGCGTGTATATGAGAGCGTCTAAGTGTGTGCATGTGGATTTGGGCTGGTGACCTTGACATGTGGGTGTGTGCATGTGTAAATGTGTGGGTGCTGGAAAGTGGGCAGTGCTGGTGTGTGGAGGGGGTGCAATGTAGTTTGGTGGTGTGGTTTGTTGTGTTGTGGTGTGATGGTGTGGTATGTTGTGTTCTGGTGTGTGCTGTGGGGTGGCATGATGTGTGGTGTTGGGGTTTGGGGGTTGCAAGGGTGGGGTGTAGGTTTGGGGTGAGGTTGTGAGGTATGTGGGAGTGAGATGGGTGGGGGGCTTGGGATGTGTAGGGGTGGGGTGTGGGAGATATATATATATACATACATATATATATATATATATGTATATATACATACATATATATGTATTTATACATACATGTATATATTTACATATATATTCATATATATACAAATATATGTATATATACATACATGCACACATATATATAGTGCAGGTGTGGCTGTGGTAAGAAGCCCACCATTATATATATATATATATGTGTGTCTGTGTGTGCGTGTCTTTGTGTCTCTGTTTGTGTTTGCCCCACCACCATCACTGCTTGACAACTGGTGTTGGTGTGTTTACATCCCTGTAACTTAGTGGTTTGGCAAAAGAGAATGCTAGAAGTACCAGGATTAAAAAAAAAATAAGTACTGGGGTTAACTCATTCAACCATGCCTCAGCATGGCCAGTTTGCACAGCCTGATGTATTTTTATATATATATATAAAGGAGCACTCATTTTTGTCAGCTGAGTGAACTGGAGGAACGTGAAATAAAGCGTCTTGCTCAAAGACACAACGCGCCTCAGGGAATTGAACTCTCGACCTTACTATCATGAGCCAAATGCCTCTAACCACTAAACCATGTGCTTCGCATATATATATATATATATTTAAAAAAGGAGATGTGGAACACGAGTTGTGATATATAAAAAAGGAAATGAAGAAAATGCTGACAAAATAATTTAAGTAATTTAATTAAGTGAAAGTTCTTTTTACCGGTTGCGCATTTGTTATGCTTATCAAAAGTTAAGAGGAAAAAACTTTTGATAAGCATAACAAATGCGCAACCGGTAAAAGAACTTCACCTAATTAATTACTTAAATTACTTAAATTATTTTGTCAGCATTTTCTTCATTTCCTTTATATATATATATATATATATATATATAATATGTATATATATATATGTATAATATGTATATACAGCTGAATGGTAAACAAGTTCACATCTCAGCCATATGCTTTTGAGGTTCTCATAAAGTTCAATCTGCTATATAACCTGGGTTGACTAATGACTTACAAAGGAAACTCTAATATATAAATCAAAAACTGAGCAGAAAGGTCAGTGTATGTGTGTGTATGGATGACACAGGCATGGAAGAATGGTTGAATTAATGGTAAGTCTTGAAGTCAAAAGTACCATCTTACTGTGTGATATCTATGCTTATATCTTTGACCATAGGTTCTGGTTGACTCAAGCATTGCAATGGAAAGTAGGTGAACTGAAACTGGGATTCCTAAAGATGCATCTGTAATTTAAAATGCCGGATTTGTCATACACTGTCATACTGAGCACCCCTAAAATTACCTTAAGGATCATATAGCTATGGTATACTGAGCCGATTTCTTCTTAAATACACAGTAGGCTATTTTGTTGATCAAATAAACAGACTTCACAGGGTTGAAAAAATACAGAGATTCATTCATGTGTGTGTGGTGTGTGTGTTTTGTATAGGTGTTGTTATGTGACTGACAAGCTAACTTAACTTCCCAACCACATCATTTCAGGTTCAGTCTCACTTGAGGCACCTTGGGCAACTGTCTTCTACTATAGTCTGGAGCTGAGCTGACCAAAGCTTTGAAGTGAATCTGGTGATGAAAAACTGAATGAAGCCTGTTATGTTTATATATAAATATAAATAAATATTATATATATATATAGAGAGAGAGAGAGAAAGAGGCACGTGGCTTAGTGGTTAGGGTGTCATCATCATGATCGTAAGATTGTGGTTTCGATCCTGGAACCAGGCGACGCGTTGTGTTCTTGAGGAAAACACTTCATTTCATGTTGCTCCAGTCCACTCAGTGGCAAAAAGAGTAACGCTGCAATGGACTGGCATCCCATCCAGCTGCGGAACCCATACGCCATTGAAATTGGGAAACCGGGTCCATGAGCCTGGCTAGGCTTTAAAAGGGTGCATTTATTTATTATATATATATATATTTATATAGAAAGAGAGCGAGAGAAGAAGGGCAATTAGGTGATAACAAATTAGATATATTAAATTTAATAGTTTGAGTATGAAATAGAAAATATTATTTAATATATCTTATTTTGGTTTATCCACATAATTGCTCTATATCTGCTCAACTTGATCCCTCTTATATCCATTCTTTACTCTTGTAAGACAAGGAATCAAAGTTTGAATATTTTCAGCACTTACTAATGTCTTCTATGCTGCGAATATCTGGATCTCATCAGTGGATTATATATATATATATATATATATAATATATATATATATATATATATATATATATATATAATGTATAATATGTATATACAGCTGAATGGTAAACAAGTTCACATCTCAGCCATATGCTTTTGAGGTTCTCATAAAGTTCAATCTGCTATATAACCCTGGGTTGACTAATGACTTACAAAGGAAACTCTAAATATATAATCAAAAACTGAGCAGAAGGTCATGTGTATGTGTGTGTATGGACAGGGGCATGGAAGAATGGTTGAATTAATGGGTAAGTCTTGAAGTCAAAAGTACCATCTTACTGTGTGATATCTAGTGCTTATATCTTTGACCATAGGTTCTGGTTGACTCAAGCATTGCAATGGAAAGTAGGTGAACTGAAACTGGGAGTCCTAAAGATGCATCTGTAATTTAAAAATGCCGGATTTGTCATACACTGTCATACTGAGTCACCCCTAAAATTACATTAAGGATACATATAGCTATGGTATACTGAGCCGATTTCTTCTTAATAAACAAGTAGGCTATTTTGTTGATCAAATAAACAGACTTCACAGGGTTGAAAATACAGAGATTCATTCATGTGTGTGTGGTGTGTGTGTTTTGTATAGGTGTGGTTATGTGACTGACAAGCTAACTTCCCAACCACATCATTTCAGGTTCAGTCTCACTTGAGGCACCTTGGGGCAACTGTCTTCTACTATAGTCTGGAGCTGAGCTGACCAAAGCTTTGAGAGTGAATCTGGTGATGAAAAACTGAATGAAGCCTGCTATGTTTATATATAAATATAAATAACTATATATATATATATATATATATAGAGAGAGAGAGAGAGAGAAAGAGGCACGTGGCTTAGTGGTTAGGGTGTCATCATCATGATCGTAAGATTGTGGTTTCGATTCCTGGACCAGGCGACGCGTTGTGTTCTTGAGGAAAACACTTCATTTCATGTTGCTCCAGTCCACTCAGCTGGCAAAAATGAGTAACGCTGCAATGGACTGGCATCCCATCCAGCTGCGGAACCCATACGCCATTGAAATTGGGAAACCGGGTCCATGAGCCTGGCTAGGCTTTAAAAGGGTGCATTATTTTTATATATATATGTATATATTTATATAGAAAGAGAGAGCGAGAGAGAGAGAGGCAATTAGGTGGATAAACAAATTAGATATATTAAATTTAATAGTTTGAGTATGAAATAGAAAATATTATTTAATATATCTTATTTGTTTATCCACATAATTGCCTCTATATCTGCTCAACTTGATCCCTCTTATATCCATTCTTTACTCTTGTAAAGACAAAGGAATCAAAGTTTGAATATTTTCAGCACTACTAAGTGTCTTCTATGCTGCGAATATCTGGATCTCATCAGTGGATTATATATATATATATATATATATATATATATATATATATATATACACATATTTATTTAGATATGGCAGGGAGAGAGTTAGTTAATAGTAAATATTAGACAAATTAGAAATATAAGTTACGCATTTAAGTCTCCGACTTCAATTGCATTTCATTAGTGTGAAGAACTAATATAATGATAACAAAGAAAAATAGTCAAGGTAATAAATTCAAAACATTGTTTTTAATAATCTACTAATTAGTACAAAAAGACATTATCTCTCTATATATAAACGGCAGTTTGTCTGTCTGTGTGTCTGTCAGGTTGTACCCTCACCCTGACCACGGCTTTCAACCGATTCTGCTGAAACTTGACACACACGTAGCCCAATGTCATAATTCAAAACTAATGCTGCCAAAATTTTGAAAAGTTCCCCCAGTTCTGAAAAAAAATCGATAAATTCGACATGGGTCGAGAATCTAAGCTTTTTATATGCAACGCATTTTCTACAGACTGTCTAGGGGACCAAACTCGACCTTTTTAACTCTCGGAACACGTGGGGTAAGTATCCCAAAATGTGTAAAAATGTACAAAAACGGCAAAAAAGCGGGCAGCAATGTGAGTGACAACAACGAAAAAGTCAAAAGTGACCAAACTGAACAAACGAATGGAAAAGGTTTTTTTGGTACACACGACAAAAGCGGTTTATAATAAACCAAGAGTTGGCAAGTAGCGTCTGAGGACCCTTAGGGTACGTCAAAAATTTAAGGTAAAATGTTTGGGGTGGTAGTTATAAAGAAAGTGTAAACAAAAAAAGTATTCGAATAACTTGCGGTTGCAGCAGCTATTAGCAGAAGTGTTGGGGGTAAAGTCTCGAATGTAATTTCTTCCTGGTAGGAATTGGTTAGGTTGAATTATCGATAGCTGTTTGATAGTTATTTGGGAGTGAAGAGAAGACATTGCAACCTACACATGCGCCTTCGTTCCCTAGAGGGAAAGGACTAGATTGGGATTAGTCGTTGCCTACTAGGGGCTCTTACATACCCGGGCAACGCCGGGCTATGCTGCTAGTATGATAATAATATGCATTATTTTTTTTTTATTATATCATGGTCTTTTTAACAGAAACAGCTGTCTGGGATAATTGAATAAATGAAAAATCTATAATTAACATCTAAATCTGCTTCATTTCATTATATGTGGTGACATTTGATGATCTCTCTTTAATGAATTCATTCTTATGAGGATCATTTCTTTATATATATATATATATATATATACATATATATATATATATATATAACGGGAAGCTTTATGAAAATAGACAAAAGACGAAGGCAGGTTTACGGAAATAAACAAAAGACGAAGGCAGGTGGAATACAAACAAACAATGTATTAGTATGGCGCTCAGGAAATATAAATAAAACAAATGGAGGTGCAATGGCCCAGTAGTTTGGGCAAAAAAAGTTTGTATTCCATATTTTCATATTTCATGTTTATGTTCTGTGGTGTCCTAGACATATATATGTATGTATGCACATATATTTATATATCTATATATATATATATGTGTGTGTGTGTGGTGTGTGTGTGTGTGTGTGTGTGTGAGCATCAATTTATGTGTATTTTTCATGCTGCCATTGTTTAATAGATCACTTCTGTACTCCTACATGAGACAAAGGAATTCGCACTTGTAAATTACAAATTTTGACTTGGTTTCTATGGTTGGATGCTCTATCTAACACTATGCAGTCTGTACTGGGTTCATCTTCTCATGACACCAGCATTAGGAAATTGTTTTGTCTTTGACAAAACTAAAGGTGGGCCTCTTAGTTGCACACAGCAAACAGCACAGGGTGCAGATAGATGCATGGTGAGGGTGAATGATGGATGTCAGTAACAACAGTGGGTGAGTATGAGAGCATGCAGAGTACATATGTATCTGATGAGGTCCCTCAGCATATGCCTTAAGATGAACGAGACAGATGGTAGGGACGAGGGAAGGGATGTACAGTTGGCAAGGTGATATAGGTGTAGACATATCTTTAGTTACACTGGAGGCAATGTATGGTGGACAGAAGCAGGTGACCCACTGCCATACTTAATCACATCAATAAGTTAGTTCAGTGAGATTGGGAAGGGCAAGTGAGGAGCAAATAACAGGGATGTGATTAGACGCTATCAAAAGACCAATGATATACATTTGATCCTACGTATATTATATATATATATATATATATATATATATATATATATATATATTGCCATGTTGATTTGCTAGCCTCTGCACTCATTTTTTTTCTCTCCTTGTTTCTTTCTGTGTTTCTTTCTGTGTATCTTTCTGTAGAAGAGCGTAGGCTCGAAACGTAAAAGACTTGTTTTATTTATATCCTGAGCGCCATACTAATACAATTGTTTGTTTGTATTCCACCTGCCTTCGTCTTTTGTTTATTTTCATAAAGCTTCCCGTTATATATATATGTATATATATATATATATATATATATATATATATATAGGCGTAGGAGTGGCTGTGTGTTAAGAAGCTTGCTTCACAACCTTATGGTTCTGGGTTCAGTTCCACTGCATGGCATCTTGAGCAAGTTTCTTCTACTATAGCCTTGGGCTGACCAAAGCCTTGTGAATAGGTTTGCCTGACAGAAACTGAAAGAAGCCCGTCATATGTGTGTGTGTGTGTGTGTGTGTGTGTTTGTGTTTGTGTTTGTCCCCACACCATCGTTTGACAACTGATGTTGGTGTTTACGTCCCCGTCACTTAGCAGTTTGGTAAAAGAGACTGATAGAATAAGTACTAGGCTTACAAAGAATAAGTGCTGGGGTCGATTTGTTCGACTAAAGGCAGTGCTCCAGAATGGCCACAGTCAAATGACTGAAACAAACAAAACAATAAATATCAGGGTTTTTTTTTTCATGTATGGAATTTCTTCTTCAGTTCTACTACAGATGAACTGAAAGGGGCTCGAGACAGAGCCAAGGTGCATCCTATCTTCATAGTGGATTCATCAACATACTCATTACTAACTCTAAGAAGCCTCTAAGCTTCCTAAGTGACTACCAGATCAAAGAGCAGAGAACCCTGTCAAAGGCCTTCTCAAGTCAATAAATGCCAGGGGTTTATTCTTGGCTAGATACTTCTTTTGCTGCTGTTTTATTGGCAAGTGACGTGGAGCACATGTACACTAAAGGGTCTATGAATATATCAGAACTAATATAGTAGCTGTCACTTGATTAGTCTCAATCTCTACTATCTAGCTTATGTTGTGGCATCTTATATAACAGAACTTGTTCCAACATATTACTCAAAATCCAACTAATACTTTGTGCAAAAATTGCCTTTTCAATACATCTTTTTTTAACACTATGATACTATTAAAACAATCAGATGTCCTGTCAACACTATAAAGGGTGAGTAAACTGTTTGAAACAAAACCTGTCAAGAAGAATGAAAACATTGCTAATCACTTCATCAGCCCAATGCAGAGCAGCTAGTTGGTGTCTATAATAAAAATCCGATGCTACCATCACTAACTACTATCACATGATTAGGTCTATCAATATTAATGGACAGCATCAATAACATTGTGGAGGCGCAATGGCCCAGTGGTTAGGCCAGCAGACTCACGGTTGGAGGATCGCGGTTTCAATTCCCAGACCGGTTGTTGTGTATGTTTATTGAACGAAAACACCTAAAGCTCCATGAGGCTCTGGCAGGGGGTGGTGGTGATCCCTGTTGTACTCTTCCGTCCCAACTTTCTCCCACTCTCTCTTCCTGTTTCTTGAGTAACGCTGTGATGGACTGGTGTTCCGTCCAGCTGGGGGGAACACATACGCCACAGAAACCGGGAAACTGGGCCCATGAGCCTGGCTAGGCTTGAAAAGGGCGATGTTTATCGTTTATCAATAACATTGCCAATCATGTAACCAATTGTGTAACTCACCACATTACAAACCATTTAACCAATTAAAGGTATCATACACTTTTGCCTAGTCTAACCTAGCAGTTTTGACTTCAACTGACCTATCCCAGAGAACATTTTATTTGCCTCTCTCCTTTATCAATAAGAATACAAAGTAAAGTGTTTGTATCTCCTTTTTTTGCCATGATTTTGGACAATTTTGAAAAGTGGAAGTACAATATACATAATTTAACTAAAAGTAAAATAAACACTGAAATATGAACTCATAATAATTCTAGTCATGTTTATTGACAAATGATTCCATGTTGAAATACTAGAGAAGATCAGTTGCATATCGCTTCCACTGTTTATGTACTTGTTAAAAGAGAAAATCCTTTTTCACATACGTTGAGCTAAATGGAAGCAGGATTTTTATTGCATTCTTTGAGAAGTTGGAGTAATGTTGAGCACATATAAATTCACTACAAGAATTTTGAAAATTAGAGTCCGAAATAATATTTTCAAAGCGATTGGGGAGCATCAAAGTGTTTTGATGTAGCAGACATAATCAAAAGACTGTTTTACATCCTCTTTTACTCTTTTAATTGTTTCAGTCATTTGACTGCGGCCATGCTGGAGTACTGCCTTTAGTTGAACAAATCGATCCCAGGATTTATTCTTTGTAAGCCTAGTACTTATTCTATCGGTCTCTTTTGCCGAACCGCTAAGTTACAGGGACGTAAACACACCAGCATCGGTTGTCAAGCGATGTTTGGGGGACAAACACAGACACACAAACATATACACACATACATACATACATAGATACATATATATATATATATATACACATATACACACATATACGATGGGCTTCTATCTACCAAATTGACTCACAAGGCTTTGGTTGGCCTGAGGCTATAGTAGAAGACACTTGCCCAAGGTGCCACGCAGTGGGAATGAACCCAGAACCATGCAGTAGGGAAGTAAACTACTTACCACACAGCCACTCCTGTGCCTGAGGCAATATTGAAGTAAGATATCTGCAAGATTATCAAACTCAAAATATCTTCCAATATCTATGCAAGAGGAGATACATGCATCACAGTTTTATAAAAATATAGGGCCACATCAACTTTTAAATACGATAAAAATGCTTAAGTTATTTAACTTGTACATTTCCCAAAGTGCATGTACTTGTACGGTAAACATTGCCAGTTAAGGTAGCATCTGGTGAGAGATCTTTCAACAAATTAAAGCTTGAGAACTTCTTGAGGAGCACAATGACACAGAAATGACTGAATGCCACAGATGTCCTTAGCATTGAGAGGAAGCTTACGATGAGAACTGACTCCAGTAAAATCATGAAAACAGTTGCTTAAAAAAGAGCATATAAAACTTGTTTCATTTAATTATGAGAATTCTCAATTCTGCATTACTGAACACTTTGACTATATGTTTATATTTTCAAAAATTCTCCAATTAATTGAACAGATGTTAACATTTTTTTTCTTCTTCTTCTCAAAATAATATTGTTGATTGTTGAAGGCCTTCTTTAGTCTATATAGAAAATTTCACAACTGAAATGGGTTCTGGATATCCTAGAGTTTATTGTCTAAATTAAAACTGGAAAATAAAGCATCTAATTATTCCACATGTGTGAATTAATTTTATCAACATAGTCATAATTTAAAAATGTATCAGTGTGTAATTTCATTAAAAAAATATGTATTATTAAGAACATTATGAGAAAATGTGTGCATGAAATCCACACATGCGCAATAATCTGACACTTTATTTTGTATTATTTATTTCAAACTATAAACTTTGGTTTATCCGTGGCTCTTTAAGCCATATTGCTACAGACTGTTAAAAAGCACAGGACTTCCTTGAAATTAAATTTTGCACCTCCTCCCCATTAACCTTTTTGCTACCATATTTTCCTTGAATTACTCTACTTTTAGTTTCAATAGATTTTGAAAAGAATGAAGAATTAATAAAAATAATTTTATCATTGTTAAACTTGGGGGTTTGAAACATTTATTAGAGGCGGTGCCCCAGCATGGCCACAGCTAGTGAGCTGAAACTAGATAAATAAAAAAAAAAAATAAAATAAAGTTATAATTTCAATTATTTTAAAAGTAGAAAGTATCATTGAACCTGGGGCAATGTCAGACAGATTGGTATCACAAAAGTTAGGGCCATGCTCCTGGGCCAGCCCTAGCACACACTGATGCTCTCATACATACATACATACATACACACACACATAGAACTCTCCGCCAAGGTCGACTTTGCCTTTCATCATTTCGGGGTCATAAATTAAGTACCAGTTACGCACTGGGGTCGATGTAATTGACTTAATCCCTTTGTCTGTCCTTGCTTGTCCCCTCTGTGTTTAGCCCCTTGTGGGTAGTAAAGAAATATATATATATAGAACTCTGTTTGTCTGCCTGTCTCTATATACACACATACATATAGAATCCTATATATATAATCTGTATTCGCTTTAACTTTCAACTCTCCCTTTTCTTTTCTGCTATTAAGCAAATATGGATTATATGCATAATATACACCTACTGATTTAGGCAAATTTTATTTTCCAAAAACTTATTTGGTATTGAACCAGTATTTTCTTGAATGTAATCATCCCTTTATGAGGATAATATATCTTGTACTTAACACACATATATACATCCAGTATATACATACATACATATAGAACTCTATATATATTACACATTTTTTTTTCTCTCCTTGTTTTTTCTGTGTCCCTTTCTGTAGAAGAGCATAGGCTCGAAACGTAAAAGACTTTTTCTATTCCTGAGCATTATACTAATACATCTGTTTGTTTGTACATCACCTGTCTTCGTCTTTTGTTTTTTTTTGTAAACTCTCCTATATGTGTGTGTATATATATATATATATATATATATATAATATATATATATATATACAAGCACTTACATGTAAAAAGTTTTATACTCACTTATTCAATACTACACACAATATTTTATTTTAACCCTTTTCTATACTTCTGTTGAAATACACCATTTTTGCTTCAAATTATTTCAAAAATAATGAAAAAAAATTAGTAAAATAACTTTGTAATTATTAAGCAGGTGCTTGAAAGAAATTAACTTAAAATTTCAATGGAAATTTTTAATTTAGATCACTTTAAAATATGAAGTTTGTTTCATTGGATCAGGGGCAATCCCAGCAGGTTAGTGTCAAAAGGGTTAAATATAGGCATAGGAGTGGCTGTGTGGTAAGTACCTTGCTTACCAACCTCATGGTCCTGGGTTCAGTCCCACTGCGTGGCACCTTGGACAAGTGTCTTCTACTATAGCCTCGGGCTGACCAAAGCCTTTTGAGTAGATTTGGTAGACGGCAACTTGAAAGAAGCCTGTCGTATATATGTATATATATATAAAATTTAGAGGATTGACCACTGAAAGTGGACAGCCTGTATGCTACATATAGATGTCAAAATCGCCATTTTCCACGGAGAATGTGTTTCTACCCTTATTTAGTTATATATATATATATATATATATATATATATTTATTTATATATGTGTGTGTGTGTGTATGTTTGTGTGTCTGTGTTTGTCCCCCCAACATCGCTTGACAACCGATGCTGGTGTGTTTACGTCTCCGTAACTTAGCGGTTTGGCAAAAGATAGAATAAGTACTAGGCTTACAAAGAATAAGTCCTGGGGGTCGATTTGCTCGACTAAAAAGTTGGTGCTCCAGCATGGCCGCAGTCAAATGACTGAAACAAGTAAAAAAGCAATAACAAAAAGAAATAAATATAAACATGATGAAAATATAAACATGATGAAAAAAATACATGAAAATCAGTAAATGGTAGCTTTTGCAAATTATGTAGAAAATGGAATAATGTTAATAATTTTAGCGTGAAGAATGTTTACAGTTTTCACTGATGGCAATGGTGGTGGCTGTGTTGATGGGGTTCTTTGAGAGAACCTGATTCCTCCATTTTATTTTCTTCTATTCATTGATATCTTCTGTTATCTTAGCTGCCCTACTACTTCATATAAATTTTTAACATGTGTAGAACCAGTACGTTTTCGAATTTATGT
Organism: Octopus sinensis; assembly: GCF_006345805.1. Classification (NCBI taxonomy): domain Eukaryota; kingdom Metazoa; phylum Mollusca; class Cephalopoda; order Octopoda; family Octopodidae; genus Octopus; species Octopus sinensis. Next base: position 44,298,081 of record NC_043013.1, on the reverse strand, counting down.
CCAGGTTCATGGACTTAGCTCCTGCAAATTCTTAGTTACCACAGCTTATATCTTTTTCTATGGTATGTTGTGTATGTGTGCACATATGTGTGTGTGTGTATGTCTATGTGTGATTCTGAGTGTATGTATATGTATATATATTCGAGTGTGTTAATGTAAAGTATTACTTCATTCAGTTCTTTAGTCTACAGTCCATCCATTAGTATACAAAATAATACTATAATTAGTTTATAAAATATATGCGAGTTTATATACAAAGAGGATAGGTGAATTCGGTTGTTTTGGAACAAAGGCTACCCTTATCGTATTTTGCAGAATTTCATTAGCCATTTTAATTTTTTTCTTTTTGGCAAAAACTGCAGATTACCAATAGATTTCAAAAATTCTAGATTTTTCTTCTTTATTTTTTTTTGGTTCTTTGCTTCCTTGTCTAGCAATAGCCGGCATCTCAGTACACCCTTCATATTAATTTACAGACATCCATGCAGTCTATGGCCCATTGATATGTGTGTAGGAGGATAAGGGGTGGAAAGTGTGGGAGTACATGGGGTGAATGTGGTAATCTAATAACTTAGTCAGCCGCTACTGCTATTTCTTAGAATAAGAGCCAATGAAGCAGCTTCCATGTGGTCACTTGACCTGGTAGAAATAGCAGCCAAATATCTTTCAAATCAGATGCTACCTTATTTTAAAAAAAAAACAACAAAAAACTGCAGGACACATTGGATAGTGTTATCTGGGGTAAACTAAATTATGAGTAAAAAAAAGTTAGGATGGCCATGGTCAGAATGCTTTTGGTCAAATGTATTCCAAATCAGTGCTGAACTGGTGTTAAATGACAACAGCAATAACATTTAAAAAAATAAGAAAAAAATATGTATAGAAAGAAAAGTCCACTATATTTCACAGACAGACCATCCACCTGTCAGTATTGTTGGTGTTGCTGTTTGTTTGTTTGTTGAGCGAAGCGGTCTTTGTCCCAGAGTGGGAGAAATCCGAAAAGTGGTCCTTTGCTATTCGTAAGACCCGCAGAAGAGAAAGCAAGCCAACCCCCGACACAGAGAGCATCGACCGATGGATGAATGCGCATCCAGGCTCAGTGGTTGCGTAGGAAGTCGGGGACAAGAAACAGGAAGAAAGAGTGAGAGAAAGTTGGAGCGAAAGAGTTCAACAGGGGTCACCACCACCCCCAGCCAGAGCCTCGTGGGGCTTTAGGTGTTTTCGCTCGATAAACACACACATCGGTCTGGGAATCGAAACCGCGATCCTCCGACCGCGAGTCCACTGCCCTAACCACAGGGCCATTCGCCTCCTGATGTTGCTGTTGTTGACGTTGCTTAAATTCTTTATTCCATGAAGAACTTGTTAGTTATTATTTGTTTATCAGTAAAGTAATTTGATTTCACTAAAATTGTTTGCTTCAGCTGGTATTGTTGTTGCGGTGAAGGTGCATAACTTAATGGTCAGGGTATTTGCCTCATGGTCGTAAGGTCATGAGTTTGATACCTGGCTCTCCTGTTGTGTCCTTGAGCAACACTTTATTTCATGTTGCTTCAGTTCACTCAGCTAGCAAAGACGAGTTGTACCTGCTTTGTCACATTGTGTGTCACACTGAATTGCCCTGAGAATTAAGTTAAAGGATACACGTGTCTGTGGAGTGCACAGTTACTCGCATGTTAATTTCATGGTGCAGGAGTGGCTGTGTGGTAAGTAGCTTGCTTACCAACCACATGGTTCCGGGTTCAGCTCCACTGTTGGCACCTTGGGCTAGTGTCTTCTACTAAAGCCTCGGGCCGACCAAAGCCTAGTGAGTGGATTTGGTAGACAGAAACTGAAAGAAGCCCATTGTGTATATGTATATATATGTATGTATGTTTGTGTGTTTGCCCCCCCCCCATCACTTGACAATGGATGCTGGTGTGTTTACATCCCTGTAACTTAGTGGTTTGGCAAAAGAGGCCGATAGAATAAGTAGTAGGCTTACAGAGAATAAGTCCTGGGGTAGATTTGCTAGACTAAAGGTGGTGCTCCAGCATGGCCACAGTCAAATGACTGAAACAAGTAAAAGAGTCTCTTCCATTAAGTAGATCAGCTGGAACCCTTGTTGTAACCGATAGAGTGCCAGTTATAGTTACTGTTGTTATGAAGGCATGTGGCCTAGTAGGGTGTTACCCTCTTAATCCTAAAATCATGGATTCATTTCCTGGACTGGGTGGTGTGTTCTTGTGTCACTTAGTCTAGCAAGGTATTTCATTTCATGTACCTCCAATTTACTCACCTGTAAAAGAGTACCAGCTGAGTGCTGACTTAGTCCTTTCTCACTCTTTCTGTCACATCCTGGAAGTGCCACTGGATCACAACTTGATGAGTCAAGAAGGTATCTGTGTCTGCTCATAATTATACAGGCTCCTAAAACAATTAGTGAAAGCATGGTACATGCTATCAGGTCATACTCACTTGTGAATGATGTTTATGATGGTTGTTGTTGTTTTTGCTAGTTTAGGTAAACTCTGATGAAAGTGATTTTTGTTCAAAAGAATGGCCTTCTGATGTTGAAACATGGTGTACATGGAACTACATTATCCAATGGGTCCATCAGTTATCTTCAGATAGATTTGGCTAATATTTTTAACATGTCAAGCCAAGGCACTGTGTACAAGTCAGATACAGCCAGATGTTAAGTTGTAATGGAAATATTTACCCAATATGTATATATTATATATCATCATCACCACCACCACCATTATCATCATCATCATCATCATCATCATCATCACTACCACCACCACCACAACCACCACCATTATCATCAACAGATTTAAATTCAAATCACTTTAAAACAGAGAGTTTATTATTATTATTATTATTATTATTATTATTATTATTATTATTATTATTATTGAGTGAGAGAGCAGTGCATGCCATCAAAGTGACACTGGGGTAAAATATACGAAGCCCAGTATACCCATCATGACTACCCGTCTGATAAGGGTACACTAGGCACATGCATCACAACCATGTGTGCGCGACATGGGGATCTCATATCAAGATAAACAGCACATGACCTTGCAGGTGGGGCCCAGTTAGAATTTTCTTCAGATTGAGTAACCCATCCCGCTCAAAAGGTCCCTGAATAAGGATTGTTTAAGGCTGTTGAATGAAACACCCATGTTTCCAGAGGTAAATTATTATTATCATTATTATTATTATTATTATTATTATTATTATACCTGTGTTTGTTTTGATATTGGTTTCAAATTTTGGCACAGAGGGTGTAAGTCGATTACATGACCCCAGTGTTCAACAGTTACTTATTTTATCATCTCATAAAGGATGAAAGGCAAAGTCGACCTTGGCAGAATTTCAACTCAAAATGTAAGACCAAAATGCCGCTAAGCATTTTACCGCTGAGCATTTTGTGCTAACAATTCTGCCAGCTCACTGACTTTGTGTTTGTTTTCATATTAGATAGAGAAAAACAAAATCGATTTTGTAAAAAATTTTGGAAAATGAGTTTGCACTGAATTCATTCCTGCCCTTAGGTCTGCCACATATGAAATCCTTCTGTGTCAGACTGCCTGTGATCCAGCTGCGTCATTTGAGCACAAATACTTTACACTGTAGCTGAATTGAATTTGTACATTCAACCCAGATGGGTTTTGTGGGGTCTTAGAACTCAAAGGTTATTTTAGAGCAAAGATGGCAATAAATATTTTTTTATCAAACTTTTGTTCCTTTTAGTGCTCTCTCTATATACATGTGTGTTTATGCTCATGTGTGTGTGTGTGTGTGTGTGTGTGTGTCTTGTCTGTGTGTAGTCTTGCAATATACCATTGAATAATATAGTGGATAAATGAGACATAATATATAAGTATACAATATATATATATATGTATATATATATATATATGTATGTATGTATGTATATATATAGTATGTATATATATAGTATGTATATATATATGTATGTATTATATATATATTATGTATGTATATATGTATGTATGTATATATATATGTATGATATATATATATA
>NC_043013.1:44069045-44291545 GCF_006345805.1 Octopus sinensis | reverse complement strand
AAAAAGCCACATATATTTTTATTATTACACCAGTTATTTATTTGTTCTTTTAAAAATTTTTATTCAATACATAAGTATGTATCAATGCCAACTTGTTTAGCAAGTGTAAGATTGGTGGAATTGAGAGCTTCCTTATGCAATCGTGATTGCACTGGGCTGGCCATGGTAATGAAAGAATACCCGAAGTCCTCATGTACAGCCAGCTTGATAATGGGCACAGGAATGTTGGTTGACTATGGCTCAGATATAACGACAAGCTGAAAAGTAACCTCTTAGAAATGAAGATAACTCACAACATCTTTGAGTGAACAGCTTTGGAACAAACAAAATGGAGATTGTTGCGTCAAAATGGTATGAAAAACTTTGTTGCAACCAGCATTAACAAGCTTTGGGGTGCAAAGCAAGGGAGAAAAACGACTGCAAATATACCAGCTGCACTGACCAGTAATCCTCATACTTGCAACATCTTTGGCTTTCTTTGCAAATTGTTGGCGGGACCTAAATGTCACATTCTTGTAGAAATATTCTTAACTAGTCCCCATATAATCGAGGGTGGATATTGGATGCTACGTTTATATATATATATATATATATATATGATGAGCTTCTTTCAGTTTCCATCTACCAAACCCACTCACAAGGCTTTGGTTGACCTGAAGCTATAGCAGAAGACAATTGCCCAAAGTGCCACACAGTGGGACTGAACCCAGAAGCTTGTCATTGGGAAGCTAGCTTCTTATCATACATCCACACCTGTGCCTATCCCATAATGACCACAATTTTTTTTTTACTTGAAAGGTTGGTGGATGTAGTCATTTCATGACACCCAAATATGATTCATCATCATCATTTAACGTCCATTTCCATGCTGGCATGGGTTGAATGGTTTGACAGGAGCAAGTAAGGTCAGGGGCTGCATCAGGTTCAATTGCCTGTCTGGCTTGGTTTCTACAGCTAGATGCCCTTCATAATGCCAGCAACTTTACAGAGAATACTAGGTGCTTTTTACATAGCACCACTGTCTTTCACATGGGACCAGCACCAGTGCTTTTTACATAGTACTATCACCAGTATTTTTTATGTGGCCACCAGCACCGGTATTGCCAGCTTTATTATAACCACCACCATTATCACTACAACCATCACCACCATTATCACCAGCACCATCATCATGATGATTTAACATTCACTTTTCCAAACTTGCATGGGTCAGACAGAATTCATTACACATAATGTGGTCCCACACAACTTTCATCTCTGTAATTCTACTCACATGGTAGATAAGGTGGTGAGCTGGTAGATACCTTAGCACACCGGGTGAAATGCTCAGCGGTATTTCGTCTGTGGTTACATTCTGAGTTCAAATTCCGCCGAGGTCGACTTTGCCTTTCATCCTTTCGGGGTCGATTAAATAAGTACTAGTTACGCACTGGGGTCGATATAATCGACTTAATTCGTTTGTCTGTCCTTGTTTGTCTTCTTGTGGGTAGTAAAGAAATAGGTATTATTTAAATGAAGGACATGTTAGAAGACAGACATTTGTCTTCCAAGATGCTGCATAGGAGGGCTGAACTGAGAACCATATGGTTGAGAAGCAAACTTAACCCAAGACATATGAGTTGGTTGCAATTCTGAAATAAAACCATATCACAGACTCAGCTCATTGGGTTCTTATCACTTGTTCCACAATGCCCCCCTCCTACACCGTGATATATTGTACTCTCTCTCTCTCTCCCTCTTCTCTCTCTCTCTCTCCTTCCCCACTTCTCATTTCAAGATTGACAGCACCAAATGTCAGGGTGGATGAAATTTGTAAGGAATTTATTTGCTCTACATAAGTGATTCTTCAAACCGTACTGTATATTTGTTTATCTAAATGTTTATTTATACATTTTACTTATTTGTTTTCACTTTATTTATTTATTTATTTATTTTTTGGTTAACAAGACAGATTGAAGGAGACTTTTCAGAAATCTGAGTGAAGCATTCAGTACTAAACTATCATATTGATACGCTAGTACTGAATAAACACACACACACACACAACTATACATGCACATAGGATGGGTGTAATGGATTGTATTCCTCTGTCCACTTTGATTCATCTACAGGAGTGGCTAAATGGTTTTGAAAACTCTAAAGTAACAGGCTCCTGGAGTGGTCTAAATAAACTAATATATCACCATTGACATCATTGTTTTTCATATCCACTTTCCCATGCTCTGCATAGATTAGACAGAATTTGTTGAGGCAGATATTCTACAACTGGATGCTCTTCCTGTCACCAACTTTCACCTGCTTCTAAGTAAAGTAGTATTTCCCCATGGCCAGACATGTAGTCAGTTGTGGAAGATTGGAAAGAAAGAAAGGATACCGCTTGCATCATAGTGACACTTGTGTACAACTATCACAAGATGTCAAGGCAACGAGACAGGCTTCTTTCAGTTTCTGTCTACCAAATCCACTAAGAAAGTTTAGGTCAGTCTGGGATTATAGGAGAAAGCATTTACCCAAGGTGTCACACATGGTATGGTATTGTACTTGGAACCATGGGCTTGAAAGGAAAGATAAAGGTCAATAAATACTAGCCATTACATTTTTAATCAACCAAATATGAACCATTTGGTTGCACAATGCATCTCCATCTTTCCTTTTATTTGAAAATACCCTCTTCCCAGAATTGAGGTGGTTTCATGGCAAAGAATTCATCAAGGTATCTTTTTATGTCATCCAAGGAATTGAAATTTTTACTATTAAGACTATTCTGCAGAGACCTGAATAAGTGAAAATCCGAAGGAGCAATATCTGTTGAATATGGATGGTGGGGTAACACATCCCAGCTGAGCTGCAGAAATTTTTGTCTTTTTCGCAAAGCATCAATGACCTGCAAAAATGATTTGTTTATAGTGGTCAAATGTCCATGCCACACATTAGCTCACTCTCTCCATTAAGTTGTCTGAACAGATGCACGGTGTACCAGGCATCGAAGTGATCACAGAGCAATGTCAAATGAAGTACTTTGCTCAAGGACACAATGCACAACCCCGTCTAGGAATTGAAATCATGATCTAGCGGTTGTGAGTGCAACACCCTAACCACTAGGCCATGTGCCTTCATATATGTATGCATGTCCCAGTTTGTATTTTACACACACATATATATATATATATATATATATATATATACATACACATGCATACATACAGTAATCCCTCATCATATCACGGTTCACCTATTGCACACTCAGTACATCATGGTTCACCTATCGCACACACAGTATATCACAGATTTTTCTGGTTAATATATGTAAATTTAAACTGTGGACTTCTCAGTATATCCGGTTTCTGATGGGTATTTATAAATTTTTTAGATTTTAATTATTTCTGTGGGAAGTTTTGGAACATTACGCTCCCAATAGTCGAGCGATTACTGTATATATCATCATCATCATTATCATTGTTTAACATCTGCTTTCCATGCTAGCATGGGTTGGACGATTTGACTGAGGACTGGCAAACCACATGGCTGCACCAGACTCCAATCTGACCTGGCAGAGTTTCTACAGCTGGATGCCCTTCCTAACGCCAACCACTCCGAGAGTGTAGTGGGTGCATTTACATGCCACCGGCACGGGGGGGGGGGCAGTCAGGCAGTACTGACAACTGCCACGCTCAAATGGTGCTTTTTATGTGCCACCTGCACAGGAGCCAGTCCAGTGGCACTGGCAACGACCTTGCTTGAATGTTTTTTCACGTGCCTCCAGCACAAGTGCCAGTAAGGCAATGCAGGTAATGATCACAGTCGAATGGTGCTTTTTACGTGCCACCGGCATGGAAGCCAGTCAGCAGCTCTGGCAATAATTACACTTGGATGGTGCACTTAGTGCTCCACTAGCACGGATGCCAGTCATCGAATTTGATTTCGATTTCACTTGCCTCAACAGGTCTTCGCAAGCAGAGTTTATGTCCAATGAAGGTAAGGTACTCGTAAGTGGGCTGGTTACATGTTTTTAGTTTATCTCCTTAACTTCTTGGAGATTTTAGGTATAATTATACTGTGTCCACCTGTTCTAATTTAGTTAAATTCTATGTCTTTGTGCAGCTGAAGATTGCTCTACATTTTAAATTGATGTAATGATTGCATTGTTCAATTAAATGGAGTTGCATGAAATGATCATACTGCATCACCTCTAGATATCCTTGTTGCTTATTTTGATATATATATATATATATAAAAGACAGGAGGTATGAGAGGTGAATATATATGAATATATATCTAATTAACCATGAAACACCCTTAGGGTTAGAACCATTTCACAACTTTCTTCATGTAGTATTAATTTTAGTGAGAATGAAATTATGCTTACATGTTTGCATTAATATGCATGCTTGGTATTATACAATTAATTGTTGGTGTAACCATGATGTTCTCGTGATCTGATGAGCTAGCCTTCTTTATTTGCATTATTTTGTGAATATACAATTGTGAATACACACAAACACACACATGTAACCTATGCAGTAAGTAGATATGTAAACCGTACCAATTTATCTGTTTCTACATTGAAAAAAAAATGATAAACAATTTTTGAAGATTATTGTATTCTTAATAGAGGTGTCTTTATCAAGTTGGCCAATCCTAGAGAAACAAGCAGATAATCTGTTTATATACTCAACAAATTTAGTAGCTATTAAAAAGCTTCTTTCAGTATCTGCCCACCAAATCCACTCACAAGGCTTTCATCATCATCATTGTTCGACCGTGGTCGAGACAATGGAATTTACCATACTACGCCAGACTTCATGGTCTATCATGGCATTACGGAGGTCCTGTTGCTAGATGCCTGTATCCCTGGAGATTACATCAGGGTAGGAGAGTGTGCGCCCTCTGGTATTGCGAGTAAATGGCTTCCAGAGGAGAAGGGTAGAAATTACCTCTTTTTCAGCTCTACAACAATGTCCAGCAAACTGGACTCTCTTATCTTTCACAAGAGATGACACAGGTGGTAGTTTCCCTGGCCAGGTCAAGAATGTAGTAGAAGACACTTACTCAAGGTACCACACAATGGGACAGAACCCAAAACAATGTGGCTGAGAAGCAAACTTTGTCTTTAATCCTTTCAGGGTTGATAAAATAAAGTACCAGTTTGAGGTTGATGTAATCAACCTCCATCTCACCTCAGTATTGCTGGATTTGTGCCAAAATTAGAAAGAGGTTATTATAATTGTTGTTAAGGCAACAGACTGGCAGAATAGAATCATTAGCATGTTTCTTCTGGTTCTCTAGGTTCTGAGTTCAAATCACTTTGCTTTTTACCCTTTTGGGGTTGATAAAATAAAGTCCCAGTTAAGCACTCAGTTCAATGTATTTGAATTGTCCCTCCCTTTGAAATTACTGGCCTTGTGCCAAAATTTGATACCATTATTACTAATGGTGGTGGTAGTGTTGATATTTTTTTCCCTTTGAAACTGAAAAACAACTGACAACAACATCAGCAAATAATACATTCCCAATGGACCGATTGTTTTGGTTACAGAGAACCATTTTCTGTGTCCTTGTCTGACATGGCAGTTTTGATGAACGACTTCTTCAACTGTCATCAGATGGTATATGTCGTACTAATTACATACAACTGTAGTAATTCTCACTCCCTACCTTATGAAAGATAGAATCAGTTAAAACTTTTAAACACCTGCACATCGGGTGTTTTTGAAGTCTTTTTTGTTATTTGTTTTCTTACTTTTTGTCTCTTGTTAACTCTATGTTTTATGGAAAATGGTATATGATGGTTGTTACTAGTCTTCTACTCTGGTGTATGTATGCAGGTATGTGTGTGTGCGTGTATATATATATATATGTGTGTGTGTGTGTAGGGATGGCTGTATGGTAAGAATTTTGCTTCTCAACCACATAGTTCTAGGTTCAGTCCTAGTGCATGGCACATTAGGGCAGTGCCTTCTATGATAGTCCCAGATTGACCAAAGCCTTGTAAGTGGATTTGGTACACGGAGACTGAAAGAAGCTTATTGTATGTGTATGTGTGCTTATCCTCTACCACCACCTGGCAACCAGTGTTGGTGTGTTTACATCCCTGTAACTTTGCAGTTTGGCAAAAGAAACCAATAGATCAGGCTTTACAAAAAAGGTAATACTGGGATCAATTCAGTTGGTTAAAATTCCTCAAGGTGGCAAGCTAGTATGGAAGCAGTCTAATGACAAGTAAAAGATAAAAGAAATAGGAATGAACAAACAAGCTTACATACATATGATTTTAAAATTTTCTTAGCACCTTTTGAGTGATGGGCCTCACAGAGGTAATAACAAATGAGCGAGACCTTTGGCATTATGTCACACTTGGGAAGAAGACCCATTAAGCCAAGTGAAATTGCAATGATGGCAGATACTTGTGTCATGCAAAAAGCACCCATTACACTTTTGGGGTGGTCGGTGTTCGGAAGGGCATCCAGCCATAGAAACCATGCCAAATCAGACTGCTGTCTGGTACAGCTTGCCAGCCCTGGTCAAACCGTCCAACCCATGCCAGCATGGACAACAGACGTTAAATGATGATGATGATAATTACTAATTTTTAACTTAAGAAAAACGTTCTTCAAATATTGTGACTGCATCAAGAATCAAATAAATAAAATAGAGATTAAATAGCTAGCTAGATAGCTAGATAGTAAATGTATATATATGCCACAGACCCTCCCAAAACTAGACACCAATATCTAAGCATTATCTAAGCTTAATAAGATTATCTATGAAGAAAAACAACCAATATCAATGTAAATAGTCTCCATAGACCATGAATTCACAAACACATTCCACTTTACTAGACTGATGGAGAATTCAGAATAATGAGACTATAGTATAAAAAATGCACAACAAATATAACAAATAGGTATACCCAACATCAGCTGCCAAATGGATATCATTATGGTTTTGATACCTGGGCAGTACTATTTCACCCAGCAGTGTCAATATTAATTAAAATTTTGTCTGGTAATCATTAGTAATCAGCAAAAATGAAACATTAGCTCAGTACATCCATTACACCAACATCTGCTTATATATATATATATATATATATATATGTATATTGTTTTTTTTATTTGAACTGATCCATTTAAGGACTGTGAACATGCGTGCACCTTCAATATCCTGGTTGATTCAAATCATTTACTTGTATGTATGTATCTTTGTTTTTATAAAGAAAAAAGCCATTACTTTTATATCCAGTGTACATTTTTTTGTTTCTTTTTACTTTGAAACCTGTTTCTATTATATATATATATATGTGTGTGTAGATAGATAGATAGATAGATAGATAGACAGGTAGCTGTGTGTATATAACCATTACTTACATTCCATAATCATTTGAGCAATAAATTAGAATGAACATTTTGGGCAATTCCTTCTTAATATACCAACTCCTTACGATATTTTTAAAAATTGTCAATACAAGCAATTCTATTGTTTGCTGTCTTATCAATTACACTACTTCTTTTGCTGTGTTGTCTGTTACACCCCCATATTCTTTTCATTGCAATCTGTAGCATGGATTTCCTTATGAGAGCTCAAAATCTCTCGTGGAAGCATCATTCAACCAAAGTACAAATATATGGGAAACTACCACCTGTGTCATCTCTTGTGAAAGGTAGAAGAGTCCAGTTTGCTGGACATTGTTGTAGAGCTGAAAACGAGGTAGTTTCTACTCTTCTCCTCTGGAAGCCATCTATTTGTGATACCAGAGGGTGCACATTCTCCTACCCTGATGTAATCTCCAGGGATACAAGCATCAAGCAACAGGACCTCCGTAATGCTATGATGGACCGTGAAGTCTGGCGTAGCATAGTAAATTCCATTGTCTCAACCACGGTCGAACAATGATGATGATGAGCATGAATTTGCTGTATACGAGGGTCAGCTGAAAATTTCATAGATTGACCAAGATAATCTCCTGGAATGTGATCAAATGAGGTTTATTTTTCAACATAGTCCCTCTTGTGGTCCACTCACCTCTTCTATCGGTGTTGCAAGTGCTTGGATCCAACTGGTGAAGAAACTTTCACTTTGTTGGTGAAAAAAATCATCAACTACAGATATGATGTCATTATCACTGTGATACTTTTCATTGATGGTGTGGTCCTTTTGAAGATAGTCAATAAATACGTCTTTTGCATTCCAAAAACCTGAGCCCATCACCTTCCCTGCAGATGAAACTACCTTGGCCTTCATTGAAGCAGGTGAGTTTCCACTTCTTTGAAGAGGGGTGTTTCCACCATATGGATTGTCTCTTTGTCTCTGGTTCAAAGTGATGAAGCTAACTCTCATTCTGTATTAGGAAACATTCAAGGAAATCAGCTGGACCTAACTCAAACAATATCAGATTTTCTTGGGATGTGATCAGCCTGGTGCGCTTTTGATCAGGTGTCAGAGGACATGACACCTACTGAGCAGAAACTGGATTGCACAGAATATTCTCAACTCCCTCATGGAGTAAGCTAGTAGCATTGGCTATTTGATTTATGAGGGACATATTCATACAGCACAGAATGAATATTGTAATTGGAAACTGAAAGAAGTCTGTAGTACACATGCCTGTGTGTGTGTTTCTACCCCCCTGTTGGGGATTGCTTAACAGCTGCAAACAAGTATCATCCCATTGTTATACAAGCACTATCATTTGTTTCCAGTCTTCCGTATAAGCATGTTTGGTCATGGAGGAATATTACCTCCCTTGGAGACAGGTGAGGTTTGGTGACAGGAAGAGCATCTGGCCATAGGAAATCTGCCTCAACAAATTCTGTTGATCTATGCAAGTATGGGAAAGTGAATGCTAAAATGATGATGGTGATGATGATATACACACATTTGCGTGTTTATATTGGTAAGTAGCTTGCTTACGAACCACATGGTTCCGGGTTCAGTCCCACTGCGTGGCACTTTGGGCAAGTGTCTTCTACTACAGCCTCGGGCTGACCAAAGCCTTGTGAGTGGATTTGGTAGAAGGAAACTGAAAGAAGCCCGTCGTATATATGTATGTGTGTGTGTATGTTTGTGTGTCTGAGTTTGTCCCCCCAACATCGCTTGACAACCGATGCTGGTGTGTTTACATCCCTGTAACTTAGCGGTTTGGCAAAAGAACTGACAGAATAAGTACTAGGCTTACAAAGAATAAGTCCTGGGGTCGATTTGCTCAACTAAAGGCGGTGCTCCAGCATGGCCGCAGTCACATGACTGAAACAAGTAAAAGAGTAAGTATTTATATATATTTATTTCTAAATATTAATTTTTAGTCTTGTCATTATTCTTTTATTTATTATTTTTTTTTTTCTTTGAAATATTAGAATGACAAAATGCAATAAATAAACAGAATCTATTTACAGAAAATTGCATTATTTCTTTTAGGCGTAAATGTTGTGTAAAATGGTAAAATGGCATCTAAAATCTCCTCATATAATAGGATACAAAGATAAACAGAAGGAAGGGAAGAGATTCCAGTTGATTTACTTGCAGGAAAGGGGTCGGAATCATCATGTCTGCTGCAGTGGTAGAGGTTTAGAGTTGGTGTAATTCTTTCAGTGTTGTGTGTGTGTGTGTGTGGGAGAGAGAGAAAGAGAGAACAAAGAAATGTGAAGTTGATGAAGAAGGTGAAAGAAGACAGGAAAAGAAGAGAAGAGGGAGAACAAGAAGTGGTAGGGGAGGAGAGGTGTAAAGGGAGAAAGAGTAAGCAGAGTGATTGAAGGTGTTGTCATAACACTAGAGTACAGCAATGATAAAAATTAACTTTAATGCTTCAAGGAATTTTGTTGTTTGGGCAAGAAAGCTAAGAACATCTGTTAGAGGTAGATCAGGGGTTTCTTAGTTAGGGAAGAAGGGGAATGGGGTCAGTTGTTAGTGTCAGGCTCATGGTGGTGGCAGTAGTGGCAGTGGTGGTGATAACATGAGCAGGGAACCAGAAGTAACTCTTGCTAAAGATTAGCAACAAACCCAACTTTTTTTTTAAACAAACCATCAAAATGATAATTAAAAAAAAAAAAAAATAAAGATGATTTTTTTTTGATATTGCACAAGGCCAGACAATTTAGGGTGGAGAATAACCAAAAGCCATATATGGTTCTTTGACGAGCTAGAAATGGTAACCAAATCTCACTCAAATTGCATGCCACTGTCTCAAAAATAGAATAAAATAAAAGGTCACAATCAGTAAGGTAGTCTTAGGTACACAGTGCCAGCTTGTAAGATCAATGCGAAGGTCAAGCTAGAATGCCTTTCATTGTAATTCTGTTCAATCAGGAGTGATTTCCTTTAGCCCAGGACTAAAGGAAAATAACTGCTCTTTAAGCAAACCTATCAGAGTTTCTAGATGGTCACTTGACATGCTAGAAATACCAACCATAACTGATTTAGTGAATCAAAGATGGCTTAAGGCTAAACAACTATTACTCATTTTAATGACCTCAGAAGAATGAAAGATATGATTTTACCTTAGCAAGATTTGAACTTAGTACATAAAGAGACTAAGGCATTTAATACATCACACAATTTGTTCTCTATTCTCTCTCATACTGAAAATAACATTAACAACAATCCTTCTTTTATTTGCCACAAGGACCTGTACATACACTACAAAAACCATCATACAAATGGAGTTGAATATATATATATATATATATATATATATATATATACACACAAATAAGAAAATGGAGAAACAAATTCATCTCGTTCATCAACTTACGGATATTACAATTTTACATTATTTCTTAATTATACAAATGGGAACATCAGAAATCAATCAAAACATTATAAATCAATATGTAATATAATAATAAAAATACAAATAAACTACTCCTTACAGCTGTTTCAGCCTATGGTCAAGAGTCAATTCAACTTATATTGCCTATAGATGTCAGTGTATTATGGTTTTAGGCATTAAAAATTATACTTGCATGTTAAAATAATCAAAGGCCTCATCAGAGGATATAATTAACTTGAAAAGTATAATAATAATATTGACATACAAAACATGCTTCACTTATTATCCAATATTTACAAATAAATAATAAGACAAATATCCAAAATACACAGACACACATATATATATATAAAAACATACAAATATAAATACATGTACATACATAGGCAAATTGTACATACTATTCACATGCATAAAATACATAAAGAACAACATTGAACAATATATTACATTACATTGGGTATATTATGCGTCATATAGTCAAGTAAATGCATTCTAATGTATATATACTACCACGTTTAACAGTACCAACAGTATTATTGTTTTAACGATAATATTAAACGGAAAACACGCACTATATTCATGTTTACTAACATAACAAAAATTCACGAAACAAGGTACGAAATATAAATATTCACACATACACACATATATATATATATACATATGCACAAACAAAATATTTGCGTATGAATATATTAATCATACAAACATAATCTAGATATTACTTAACGCATTCACATAACACCAGAGGTAACTGTAAAATATCAATAAGAAATATACATATACTCGTATTTTGAGTTCTATTTTTCCTGTTTGCATCAACATACCTATATATATATATATATATATATATTTCTTTACTGCCCACAAGGGGCTAAACACAGAGGGGACAAACAAGGACAGACAAAGGGATTAAGTCGATTCCATCGACCCCAGTGCGTAACTGGTACTTAATTTATCGACCCCGAAAGGATGAAAGGCAAAGTCGACCTCGGCGGAATTTGAACTCAGAACGTAACGGCAGACAAAATACGGCTTCGCATTTCGCCTGGCGTGCTAACGTTTCTGCCAGCTCGGGTGCAGTGAATAAACTGTCGTCTAAATTACCCAAAAATGAAAATAACACTGACATCTCATTTTAACAGATATATTCACCAAAACTACATAAAAATATCTTGAAATACTAAAGAGTAAATTCATTCAATAAAATCGCCATTGGCTTCAACCATGAACTCCAGAAGACTTTGGAATCTCCTGCAATTCTTCGGGATGCTGCCATAATCCTTGCCTTCAGTTCATCTTTGGTGTTTCAAGGAGTTTTGTTGGTCTCTCGCTCAACTGTGCCCCACACATAATAATTAAGGGGGTTGCAGTCTGGGGTGTTAGGTGGCCAGATTTGAAGAGTGGTGTGGTTGCAGAAATTGTCTGACAGCCATGACTGGGTTCTCCTGCTTGTGTGGCATGGGGCATAGTCTTGTTGCCAGTCATAGGGTCTCCCAGCAGCCACCCTCTTCACTCAGGGCAGCACTACCTCCTCCAGGTACTTGATGTAAGCCTCTGTGTAAAGTCTGAGGTGGTGTGGGAAGATGAATGCAGGCATAATGTCACAATCACTAGTGATCACTCAAAATACTATGATGCTGACTGTATGTTTGATTTTTATCACCCTCAGTACATGTTCTTAGATTGACACCAAAACACTCTGAAATGTTTGCATTGGAGCTTCCAGCACGAATGCCAAAAAGTATGGCATATAATTTCCAAATTTCTGGCAAAGTGAATTGCGTCATGGTGCTGTTTTTCTCACAGACAGTGCCCAACTGACCCTACTATACTGTGTAGTTGACAAAATCGAAAACAAACAATGTGCATGCAAGAAATTAAAAACATAAAATGGTGGCAATTTACCCATCTCATCTTATATATATATATATATATATATAAATGTAAAGACACCTTCAGTCACAAATGACCATAGAATTGCACCTGGTAAGTTCCCCTCCAAGGCACAAATCCAGGCAAGGTTGTTTGTGGAGGACCAGCAGTCACCCCATGCATACCAGTTTCCTTTCTCCATGCCACCAATGTTGTCCAAGCTGAGTGAACTGGAGCAACATGAAAGAAAGGGTCTTGCTCAAGAAAAACAACACACAACCTAGTCCTGGAACTGAACCTCATTATTGTAAGCCTGATTCTCTAACCACTGAGCCACGAGCCTTCATATATGTCCACAGGTGTGGGTGTGTGGTTGTGGATTTAGTTTCGCTGTGTGGTACCTTTGGCAAATGTCTTCCCCTATAGCCCTAAGTAAACCAAAGCTTTCTGAGTGGATAGTTGGATGGACATTGAAAGAAGCCTTTTATGTGTGTATGTGTCTGAGCTCATCTGTATTTGTATGTACCCTTGTCTTGATATCATACAATGTCATAAATAAGCTTCACTGTCATACAAGCAATGTCATTTGTTTTCAGTCTTCTGTGGTAAACATGTTTGGCCTCGGGAAATATTAACTTACTTGGGTGAGGAATTGTGACAGGAAGAGCATGAGGACATAGAAAATCTGCCCCAACAAATTCTGACTCATACAAGCAGGGAAAAGCACACATTAAATAATGATGATATATATATATATATATATATATATTCCCCCCTCCCCACCCAATGTTAATTATATATCTTTATATACATACAAGGGGGTACCCAAAAGAAACTGGAATTTTGCAATATTATTTTATTCACTTAGTTTTGCATGTTTAAACTTTTATTGCCTTCAAAGCATTTTCCATTTCAATCAATGCATCGGTCCAGATGCATTTTCCACTGTTTAAAGCAGTCCTGGACCAGCTTTCATTACCAGTGATGACCTTTGAAAAAAGGTTTGGATCAACTTCCAATTGTTCTTTCAGTTCACAACATACATTCAGTCATGAGTGCTTTTGATCTTCCGTGAGCAAGCGAGGCACAAATTTTGCTGCAACTCTTTTCATTTGCAATTCTTTGCTCAAAATTCATTGGCAGGAGCTCCAGGAAGCACCGATCATATCAACAAGTTTGTCATTTGTCCTGTGATGGTCCTCCAAGATCAATTCATGAACATCTGTTCAGGAGGTCGACGGTTGCCCTGAATGAGGTTGGTACTCATGTGACAAGTGACCATTCCTAAAGCATGAAAGCCACTCATAAACTTACGAGCTGTTTGAAGCATGACAACTGTTTTGGCCGCTGTTTTCCCCAGCAGAAAACAGAATTTCATGGAAGCATGCTGTTCCTTCATTTCAGCGATAACAAAAGTTGATGAACAGGAGAGAAGCACTGCAAAAGAAAAATGCACCATGTAGCAGTATGACCCCACTGGACAACGCTGGTTGGCAGACTGATGCCTGAGGGTTGCATCAAGTGACTTCTAGCAGTGGAAGCCTGAACTACAATGGGCTTGTCTCAGAGAATGTAGAATACTTCATGGTTTCAGCCATTCTTTTTCTTGTTATCTCTTTGCTTCTCAGCAGATTTATTAGTTTCTCATCTTGTAATAACCACAAATCCAGGTTTTCTCAAGAGCAAGGTTTCTTTTTATAAAGGACCTACGGTATCCTACTTGCCTTCACTCTAGAGTTATTCTTATTTTTGCTCCTTCATATTTTTGCTATTTCAGATAGTTTTCCATCTCTTTCCTATTACCACAAAACTATGGGGTGGAAATGCTATGCAGAATCTCTGACAATCTTATCAACCCCTAAAAGAAAATGTGATTTTATTAACTTCCACTTTATCCTTTGAGCTTCAAATATGACAACTCTGGCAACAATAATCATATTTCTCTGCTACTGTCAATCACCTCCTTCCTCGTTTTTGCTGTTATCTAATTGGGCAAAGATTCTAATGTGGGTCATCCACCCACATGTGTAGCAAGTGAACTTTCTACCCTGCACTTTTATTTTGACTGAATACCTTTCAACTCCTAATACAGGGTATAAATTCTTGGATAACCAACCTTTTGGTCTTCAAGGAGTGGGGTGTCATCAGACATTGGATGTTCAGGCACACCCCAGCCTAACTAAATATTGCTGCAAGTCACATCCACACTGATGACCTATCTGTACTTTTGCATAAAGGTGACTCCGAACTAAGAATTCCCGTTGGCACTGATTTTTCTGACCATGACTTTTGTGTTTATTCTACCCAGGTACTGAAGCACCATCCTGTTGGAAGGCCTCTAGCACAGGAGTTCTGTTTGCCTTCTTCATCTTAAATAATAAGCATATGTTCCATATGCTCTGACCCTGCTGAGAGAGAAAACATCCTGTCAAACATTAGCCGGGCCTTCCTTAAACTCTTTCAAAAGCATGTAGAAACCTTCGTATTTTGAAAAACAATGACGTGTCATTTCCTCCTGGCCATTTCTTGAGTAAATTCCTCAGGTAGAAAGGCAGTCTTTTATGACAGCTCTTTCACACTTCTTCTTATGCTTCAGTTGATCCCTATTTAGTGTTTCTTTTTGGCTTACAACACTGGTAAAAGATGATTTACTGTTGATGCTGTTGCTAATGATGATACTTTGTTATTGTTATTTAAATTTTGTGTTGCTGCTTTTTCTTTTGTGTTTTTGAAATTTTAGCTGTTTGTACTACAGCTGTTTGTCTAGTTGTCATTTTTCTCTGTTTTTAAAACAGTCTATGTGTTTTCAAAAATTTAGGAGGGATGGGTGCATACCAGAGCTGCTGACAGATGTAGGCATATTGAACCACTAATAAGTAAAGCAAAATAAAAGATTACATAAAAACATGTATACAATAAAATTCTAAATAGCAAGGCTTTTTACCTCTCCAGAAAAGCCGCAAAGTAAGTTGACATCAGGAAGATTTGAACTCAAAATATAAAGAGTTGGACTAAATACTTCAAGGCTTTTCTTCTAATGTTCAAACAATTATGTCAGAACTTGATTATAATAACTGGTGTGCCAGTGAAAACAATAAGCTGCAAGGTTACAAATTTGTACGAGAGTGGTTATAATGGGTCATTGAATTAACTCCTAGAAGATGGTTGCTGATTCTTTTATTAACTCTGGCAGGTTGAAGGACCAAGTCATTTCTATCAAGATTTTCTTTCACTCGGTTAGTTAGTGAGAAAAGAACACAACCTCTGAAGCTGGTGGAATGAAGGGAGGAATTTTTCTTTTGATCAGAGACCTGGCCCTAATATCTATCACAGAGTTGACCCTGTTAGGTTAGGTGCACCTAAGATGGGTAGGAAATGTTGTGGTACAGCCATTTTGATGCCACTGATATGATGCTGACTTATTTGACATCAGACATTTTAATGTTTTTCTCTGTTTGTGCATATGAGCATATTACTCTTTATGTGTATGGGAGGCGAAAGCATTTATGTTGATCATGGTCTCTCTCTCTGTATACGAGCATCTAGTCATGTTTGTAGGTATTATGTCAGTCTTTCTCTCTCACGTACTTTCTTTATCTGTATGTGTATATTTCTATGTGCTCATGTACGTGTGTGTGTGTGCCTCCAGTGCCAAAAAGTACTGTTGCATAAACAAGCTGAATGCCCAGTTAGCTGGGACAAATCACCAGTATCCAAACAGCCACACCCATTCATCTCATTCTGGCCCAAGGGCAAAGTGGTGTTAAACTAAGCAATAGATTATGTCTAGAACTCAAAACCCAGAATAGCTTCCTCCACTCTGACAGGCTTCCACAGAATTTCCTTCACAATGCTTTAGTTCAACAAAAGGCTGTGGCAGAAAATACCTGTCCATGATGTTGCACTGTGGGATGGAACCCCCCACAGAAGACCATATAATTGCAGAGCAAACTTCTTAAAAATGTAGGGGGACAAAGCAAAGTACTGTGAGATATTTACTTGGTCCAGCAGTTTTCCATTCCTGGCACTCGACTTAATTGTAATAATAATCTTGTATTTACTTTGCCATAAGGGTAATATAAAAGGCAAAAACATTAGGATACAGTAACATCTATAAACATTCCAGAAGTGTATATATACACACACTCAAAAACCACCAAAATACAATGTATATTATATATATGTTCATGTGTGCATATGCATATATGTGTGTGTGTGTGTGTGTGTGTGTGTGTGTGTGTGTGTGTGTGTTCGTCTATGTATGTATGTATGTGTATATATATATATATATATAATAATAATAATAATAATAAAAATGATAATAAAAGGGTAAAATTAATTAATTCATTAATTAATAATTAATAATTTTACCAAGTAGTTGGGTACGTTAAAATAACCTTTTTAGGTAAAATTATACAGATATTCTATAATTATAATCAGAGGTCAGCTAATAGCTTCACCATGCACCGAATTTAGAAATAGGAGTTAAAATGCCTTTTCTACTACCATAGAGTTCTCCCAGACAGTAACACACTTTTTTACATCATTTTACGTAGGCAAAAAGAAAAAAAATAATGAATCTACATCACTCAGATTAGCTACATACGCATTTCAAGATTAAAGTAAAGTAATATTTACTTATTTCTCATCTTCAGTGCAGCATTTCAAGATATAAATTTGAGAGCATTAGAATTAAATATGTACGTGATCAAGCATCACCACATTACAGATATTCAACCAACACTTTCAAATATATACAGCCGAATGGGAGCACATATTTATCCTCAATACCCACGTGTGTGTTACGAGTAATACCGCAGAAACTGCAGTTTTCGATGAAGAAATAAATTATATTTCAAAAAAGGCATTTTAACTCCTATTTCTAAATTCGGTGCGTGTTGAAGCAATTAGCTGACCCCTGATTATAATTATATATATATTTTGGGTGATCCCATAATTAATGCATTTTTTTATATGTCTTTTATTTTTCAAAATTAAGATAAAAAAAGTTCTTTTTTAATCTAAAATATACTCTCATTTTTTACAATGCTTATCCATCCATCTGGTAGACTCACAAGGTCCCTCTTCCAAAATTCACTTGCTCATGACAAAAAATACTTGAATGCATTGGATCAGTTGCACCCTGTACATTCTACCTTCATCCTCCTCTCCTATACTGCCTCCCACCACCCGTTTTCACTCTATCATTGTATTCTTGCGCCTTCTCTCCCCCACATCCTATATCTCTGTCATTGTTCCATCACTTGAGTCAGTTTATCTTCTGTTCTCACCCTGCACTGAATACAGATCTCAGAATATTGAATACCCCATCACTCATCCCTCTACCACACATCCCTCTTCTCACTATCTTTCATTCTTGCCTCCCTCCCTGTAAAAACGCTGGCAAGCAGAGACCAAGTGCTGTAAGATCACCTTAGTCACACTGAAGGCATGATTTAGGTTATGTTCTCAACATGAAAAGTTCACCCAATACTTAGGGTAACCTGTAAGGGGATGAAGACCTTCCATTATGTTGGTGCTGTGGAAAAAGCCCCTAACACATTCTGTAAAGTGGTTTATGTTAGGAAGGGCATTCAACCATAAACCAATCTAAAAATGAATCATGTGGAAGATGCAGTCCTTCCAAGCCATCTAAGCGAGCAGCATTGCCTGGATTTGTGGATCACTTGCTATTGGTCTCCAAAGTTAAGCATAGGTTCATAAAAGTTGAATCTGTCAGCCAGCCTTCCTCAACTCCAGTGGATTCCCAATGACATATTTATCCATTGGTTTTAACAAAACAACAGTAGGAAGAATATAGAATAGGATAGAAGAGTACAGGGTTTTTTTTCCTGTTTGAGGATTTAATTATATGCTCGGGAAACTCCTGCTAAAATATATAAATATTAAAAATGAGTTGTGTGTGTGTATATTAATTCATACATTTGTTTTTATGCCCGTTTTTCCATGGTGGTGAGGGTTAAACCATTGTTTCTCAACCATCTTTTATTTATGGATCCCTTAGACTCCTATTTTGTTTAAATGGACTCTCCTACCCTTTCAGTGTTTAAAAAATCATATATTTTCATAGTTAAATATTACTAGTAATTGTATAAAAATTTGTGTATTGTAGAAGCGTAAGCAATTAATTGGACATAAATTTTAACAAAATTTTATATGGATCCCAGTTGAGAACCACTGGGTTAGACAGACATTGAGGCATTGTTTTAGAGCCAGGACCCTTCCTGTCACAAACTTCACCTATACACACACACACACACATACATAAAGATTTCCTTTCAAACATTTTAGATTGAAAATACTCTCTTCTTCTTATACAGCATTCACCCGGGATGGGTTGAGCTGGCTTCATTCATCCTCAATGCTGCATCTCTCATAAACGCTGACCAGGCCTGGCGATTGAAAATACCTTTTGCAGCAGGAGTTTTAATATCTCCTTAGCGGCCCTTTTGATTTAGTTTGAAGCAATAACGCTTCAAAGTTCAGTTACATTTCAAGATTCACCCTCTTTCGTTATCAGAATGAAATGATGACAGTGGTACATTGCTGATGTGTTTTGTGGTAGGCAGCAAAGGCTCATGAGAATGATGTCACAGCTGATAAAATTGTCATCACCAGTTTTAAAATTATTTAACAGTTTAACTCCTGCTTTCTGTAATGGCTGATTTTTTTTGCATGTTGTATGTGTGTGTTGATTGCTGGTTTGTATATTTAGTTATATTGCCATTAACAAGGATAAAACTTAAACATAGTCATCATCATCATCATCATCATCATCATCATCGTTTAGCGTCCGCTTTCCATGCTGGCATGGGTTGGACGGTTCAACTGGGGTCTGCGAAGCCAGAAGGCTGCACCAGGCCCAGTCTGATCTGGCAATGTTTCTACGGCTGGATGCCCTTCCTAACACCAACCACTCCATGAGTGTAGTGGGTGCTTTTTACGTGCCACCGGCACAGGTGCCAGACGAGGCTGGCAAACGGCCATGGTCGGATGGTGCTCTCATTACATGCCACCGGCACGGTGTTCAATATAAATTTATACACACCTTACATCTCTGGCTGTAACACACACCAGTTATAAACAGGACTATGTTGTATTATACGATATTTCCCTGTGGAGTGAAAAACACTATCAATCAATCAATCAATCAATCAATCAATTTAAATGCTGGAATGTTCTTCTTTGTCTTCCTTGAGAAAATTCGTAATAAAGGTGCAAGCATGGCCGTGTGGCAAGAAGTTTGCTTCCCAACCACATGATTTCAGGTTCAGTCCTACTGCATGGCACCTTAGGCATGCATCTTCTACTATAACCCTGGGTTGACCAAAGCCTTGCGAGTAGATTTGGTAGAGGGATACTGAAAGAAGCCTGTTGTGTGTGTGTCCAAGTCCACCACCTGACAACTGGCATTGGTGTGTATGTCACTATAACATTAACGGTTCAGTAATAGAGACCAATAGGATAAGTACTACATTTAAGAAATAAAAAGGTACTGGTGTTGATCCATCCAACTAAAATTTCTGCAAGGCAGTGCCCCGGCATGGCCACAGTTGGATCTTTTCGGTTTGAACGGCAGTTTTTAACATAATTTCCATGTAACTAAACACTTTTAAACTTCGTATACTGGTAGAATGTGTTTATAAAACATTTTTTTCTCTTGGCTTTATTGAGAAAATTCTATGGTTTGTTAAGATATTTGTTATTTTTTTTTCTTCAATTTCTGCAATTTCAACCAATCAACGACGTCTATTGAGGTGAAAAACATTCTGTGCCGTATGAATATGTCACTCGTTTAAGAAACAAATTGGGTTTATTTACATTTGTGAAGAAAAAAAGATACCCTTCCCCCCACCCCTAACCCTAACCCTAAAACAGATTGAAATGCAATAGATTGATACTAGGGTCATAATTATGGGTGACAATTTCATATGACACCGCTAGAAAAAACTGCCGTTCAAACCGAAAAGATCCCCACGGTCTAATAATTGAAACAAGTAAAAAATAAGATAAAAGATTTTTAAGACATTCCTTTTCATTACAATGGTGTTTTCAATTAAGTATTATTTTTCTCTCCCTCCAATAAGTATGTTAGTTCACACTGGACTATATTTATCTTTCTATTTAGCTATTAATCCATCTATTGATATCTATTTTTAATCTACTGTCTAAAGCTATCTTTATTTAGCTAACAGTCTCACTGGCATCAGATCTCGCTCAATCTGTCTGTCAATACAGTTGCACCACTGTATTGAGTGTGTGTGTGTATGTAAGCCACCACCGAGGAAAAGGAACCATGGACGACCTGTTATGAATGCTGACTTAATGAGCTCAAACACTGAAGTGGCATAAAGAGGCTCTCTGTACTTACTGTCTAGGACAATTTGATTCAGTGACCAGGTATGCAAATGAATTCTCCCCCAGTCAGAGAGAGAGAGAGAGAGAGAGAGGATTTAGCCATCAGAAAGGAAAGTATATAAGTAGATTATATATATATATATATATATATATATATATATATATATATATAATATATATATATATATATATATAGAGAGAGAGAGAGAGGGGAAGGACTACAGGCCTTGCATTACTTCTCATGCTGAAGAAACAACAAAAGGAAGAAGGAAAGGAGGGATAGAAGGAGAAGGAAGAGGAAGACACAAGGTGGAGAAAGAAAGATAAGAAGGTACAAAAGAAAAAGAGAGGCAATAGTATGCATCCAGACTCGCATTATCCAGTGAAGCCATCACCTTTTAAGGCATTTAGGTGTGATATGAGAGTGACTTGGTCATTATTTCTAGCAAGAAGAGGCTTTCTTTCTTGGTTCATGCTTATTATTGTTGTTCTTTTAGCCTTGAGTCAGTTCTTACTGAGCAGAATTATGAACAAAAGAATTCTGAACCTGACTTATTTTCGGACATAATCTATCTAGGACTACATTATCCAATGTATCTGATATATATATATTTCTTTATTGCCCACTAGGGGCTAAACACAGAGGGGACAAACAAGGACAGATAAACAGATTAAGTTGATTACATCGACTCCAGTGCATAACTGGTACTTAATTTATCGACCCCCTGAAAGGATGAAAGGTAAAGTTGACCTCGGCGGAATTTGAACTCAGAACATAATGCCAGATGAAATACAGCTACGCATTTCACCCGACGAGCTAACGTTTCTGCCAGCTCGCCGCCTTCAGCTGTAAATACCATTCCAAAACTGACCTCGCCTGTGCTGGTGCCACATAAAAAGCACTCAGTTTACTCTGTAAGGTGGTTGGTATTAGGAAGAGCATCCAGTCATAAAAACTGTGCCAAAACAGACACAGTAGCCTGGGTTAGTCTTCTATCAGACTGGCTCCTATCAAACTGTCCAATCCATGCTGTCATGGAAAGCAGACATTAAACGATGATGATGATATAGATATGTATAAGAGTAACAAAATATATGAATTCAAATAATCATACAACTTTCACGGTAAGCTCCCCAACTGGAATCAACTAGCAGTTTACATAATAATGAAGTACCATGTAACTGAAAATCCAGGAATCTGAAAAATGCATACACATATACAGCCCTTTATGTTAACCCTTTTGTAACCATATTTCTGTTGAGATGCTCTGAGTTTCTTTCAATTAATTTTAAATATAACAAAGAATTTAGTAAAATAACTTAGTTATTATTATGCTTGTGTTAGGAACATAAATTGTGACTAAAGTTTGGTGGAAGATTTCAATTATTCCATCAATTAATTTTAAATGTAACAAAGAATTTAGTAAAATAACTTAGTTATCATTAAGCTTGTGTTAGGAACATAAATTGTGACTAAAGTTTGATGAAAGATTTTAATTCAGAACTTTTGAAAACAAGACATTTGTACCACAAAGCCAGAGGCGGTTTCAGCCGGGTTGGTAACAAAAGAGTTAAAAAAACAAAGTGAACTTAGCCATTCTATAAATAGACACCACTAAAATATGTAACCAAACTGAAATAAATACCAGTTTCCATAGAATCAACTAAAACCCTTAAGAGTGGTAATTCAGAATGACCCCGAACAGTCCAGTAAAAATAAAGAATTTAATTTATACTTATTTATACTTATATTAATACCTTATATATTTGGGGCTCCTCCCAGCTCTTTATGGTTTTCAAGTTTCATTTTTGTAATGGTCCTTCTTTGCAAAGACCTCATTGCAAATAAAGATGATGATGATGGTGTTAATAATTATTAAGGTTGTTATTATTATCATCATCGCCGTCATTATTATAATTATTATTATTATTATTATTATTATTATTATTATTATTATTATTATTGCCATTGCTGTTGTTTATTCTGCTTAGTTGAATAAATAAAATCAGATGATAAAGTTACAGACTCCATCTATTTATCTGTTTGTTTGTTTAGTTAGTTACTTACTTATTGGAGTATGCTTGACTTTTAAACAACTCCACCACCACCACCACCACCACTCCACCTTTATTACTTTACAGATTTCAGTCATCATCATTATCATCAAGCCCCCACCACCACCACCATCATCATCACAATCACCAGTCATACTAAAAGAAAAACTCACCGCTAAAAAAAAAAATCCCATCACCATCCAGTCACCTCCCAAAAGCCGAGAAAGAAAAACATTAGGCTTTGGTGCCACTTTAGAATTAATAAACAGAGACATATTTCATAAGATCTGGAACCACATATACTCACGTACCTAAGCACACACACACACACACATACAGATAAATACAGACAGACAGATTGACAAAATGCTTAGTGGCATTTCTTCTTACTCTTTTAATTCTGAGTTCAGATTCTGCCCTATGTTGACTTTGCCTTTTGTTCTTCAAGGATCGATAAAATAAAGTACCAGCTGAGCACTGGGATCAATGTAATTGACTGCCCAACTCCCCTAAAAATTGCTGGCCTTGTACCAAAATTTGAAACTTTATGAAACAAAGAGTACTCAATACATTGTATCAAATAGTTATCCATCATCATCATTACCACCAGCACCACCACTTCATTCTTCAGGACTGAAGAAATGGTACATAAAACCTTCAACTCTGACTCTGCTGTTTACAAATAGACTAATAGATTTCTTATATTGACTGAAAGTACACAGCATGGTCAAATACTAGGCTATGTTTTAACATCCTTAAAACAACAAATGATAATCTTGAAAGTAACGAGCCCTCAGAGAGCACAAACACCCACCAAGGCAACACCAACATCCTCTCAATGATTGGTCAGAGATGATTTTTAAAATGAGAATATCTGAAATAAACTCAACTGCTCTCACAAACGGGAATACTAAAAATGAACCTGACCCCTCTTGAAAATTAAGTAGAAAAACAAAAACCGGAAAAATAATTCAGAATTCTTGTCTGGTACCTGATTGATCCCATTGGTAGTCATGGAAAGTGAAGGTGGCTGTAAAAAATTTAGGTGCAGGAGTGGCTGTGTGGTAAGTAGCTTGCTTACCTACCACATGGTTCTGGGTTCAGTCCCACTGCGTGGCACTTTGGGCAAGTGTCTTCTACTATAGCCTCGGGCCGACCAAAGCCTTGTGAGTGGATTTGGTAGACGGAAACTGAAAGAAGCCCGTCGTATATATATGTATGTGTGTATATATGCTTGTGTGTCTGTGTCTGTCCCTCCAACATCACTTGACAACCGATGCTAGTGTGCTTACGTCCCCGTAACTTAGCGGTTCGGCAAAAGAGACCAATAGAATAAGTACTAGGCTTACAAAGAATATCCAGGGGTCGATTTGCTCGACTAAAGGCGGTGTTCCAGCATGGCCACAGTCAAATGACTGAAACAAGTAAAAGAGTAACAGTAATAAATTAGTAATAGAGAAACGAAAGTAAAACTTTGGAAACGGCCTAAAGGCGGATAATTGGGAAAGACTTGAAAATGAACCTAAAATCGTAATCATGTAAAGTAAATATAATAAATAATCTAGAATCCTTGTCCAGTATTGGATCGATCCCAAAATCTAATTAGTTCGTGCCAGTCATGAGGCCAGACATACCTGAAAGTTTCATCCAAATCTATCCAGTGGTTCTGGAGATATCTTGTCCATGGACAAACAAACTAACAAACACAACTGAAAACAATACCTCTGTCCTCGCTAAGGTGGCGGTAATAAACACAGACATATATGTAAGACTTTCTTGTTGAGATTAAAGTACTACTGGAATAAAACTGAAGTGAATTTAATAGGAAATGGTGCAGGAGTGGCTGTGTGGTAAGTAGCTTGCTTACCAACCACATGGTTCCGGGTTCAGTCCCACTGCGTGGCACCTTGGGCAAGTGTCTTCTACTATAGCCTTAGGTCAACCAAAGCCTTGTGAGTAGATTTGGTAAACGGAAACTGAAAGAAGCCCGTCGTATATATGTATATATATATGTGTGTGTTTGTGTGTCTGCGTTTGTCTCTCAACATCGCTTGACAACTGATTCTGGTGTGTTTACGTCCCCGTAACTTAGCGGTTCAGCAAAAGAGACCGATAGAATAAGTACTAGGCTTACAAAGAATATGTCCTGGGGTTGATTTGCTTGACTAAAGGTGGTGCTCCAGCATGGCCACAGTCAAATGACTGAAACAAGTAAAAACAGAGAGAGTAAAAAAAGATTGAAAATTGTATTCCTACACAAATTATTAACTTTTTGGCATTTAAACTGACCATATCTTGTCCAAATATTCTACCTGTTTTATGCTCAAACCGACCAGATCTGGCCTCTCACACCCACCCTACAATATCATTACAGAAATAATCGCATCATAATCTTGAAGCTACAAGATAATGTATGATTAATTCAAAACAATGTGAATAAATAAACTTTAAGTTTGGCAGAGGAATTTAAATGCTAAAATGTTAAAGAAACATTGTATCTATTCGGAAAGAGTTAAATCAGCAACTCAAATAATTAATTTACTGACATTTTTGTCGTATAAACAGAACTGATTTTACCGGATTCTCATTCACAGAAGCCCTTAAATCTGATTTGATCATTTTCACTCATTATTCTGTTTACATTATATTATATTATGTATATAATATTGCCCTGGACTTACACTAAGCTTATTATGCCGTCTTATAAACTTTGCATGAAAGTAGAATTATATCACACTTGAGAAATATTTCATATACAAATACACACACATACACACTTATACATACATACATGGAGACATGTACATACATACGTACACTCATATATATATATATCTATTTCAGCCATCACTGCTTAAGCCTAGCTGTAGCACCACTATGTTATGCGCTTTGGGACTAATTTTTGTTGCTTTCTGTCTTTGACTAATACCACTAATTGGAGGATCAATGAGTTGGTGGAGGTTGCTTTATCCTGGTTATAACATTTTCCAGATGGTTGGTCTGGGATACTGGAAAGTAGTATATCTACAAAGCGTTCATTTAGAAGTCCCAGAGGACACATTGGTTAAGTTTCTTAGCCTTTCAGAAGGCAGTTATATAATTTAAGGCTTTTAAGTGCCAAATTATTATGGTTTACATAAAGTCCCAATGTGAGGACGTGAACAAGGAAATTTGGGGATCTGGTACAGCACCTCACATTCTTCAGATTTATTTTTTCTTCTTCATCATCATCATTTTAATGCCCACTTTTCCATTCTTGCGTGGGTCGGACAGAATTTGCTGTTGCCAACCCTTTGCCTGTTTCAATGCTAGATATATTTTTCATGAACTGGACACAATACTTGTTTACAATCATTGTGTGTTGTCAAAACAAGGAAACATACAGACATATATAAATGTATGTGTGTATGAATATCTATCTGTCTATCCA
This sequence comes from Octopus sinensis, assembly GCF_006345805.1. Classification (NCBI taxonomy): domain Eukaryota; kingdom Metazoa; phylum Mollusca; class Cephalopoda; order Octopoda; family Octopodidae; genus Octopus; species Octopus sinensis. The sequence continues at coordinate 44,265,038 of NC_043013.1, read as the reverse complement.
TCCATCCATCCACACACACATATATACAATGGGTTTCTTTCAGTTTCCGTCTAACAAATTTACTCACATTGCTTTGGTTGGCCAGGAGCTGTAGTAGAAGACACCTGCTCATGGTACTATGCAGTGGAACTAAATCCAAGACCACATGGTTAGTAATCAAGCTTCTTAACCACACAGCCTCATCTGCATCTTACATCAAGATTCAGAGCAAGACCCTCAAGTATTTCCTGAAAGCTCTTGTCTCTAATAAATACTTGTCTAAGAGGAGTATAAGAGTATGAGTTCCCTTTTATATTTCTGAATATAGAAATTTTGTTTCTTATTTCTTTATTGCCAACAAGGGGCTAAACACAGAGAGGACAAACAAGGACAGACAAAGGGATTAAGCCAATTACATCGATCCCTGTGCGTAACTGGTACTTAATTTATCAACCCTGAAAGGATGAAAGGCAAAGTCGACTTCAGTGGAATTTGAACTCAAAATGTAGCGGCAGATGAAATACCTATTTCTTTACTACCCACAAGGGGCTAAACACAGAGAGGACAAACAAGGACAGACAAACGGATTAAGTCGATTATATCGACCCCAGTGCGTAACTGGTACTTATTTAATCGACCCTGAAAGGATGAAAAGCAAAGTCGACCTCGGCGGAATTTGAACTCAGAACATAACGGCAGACGAAATACCGCTAAGCATTTTGCCCAGCATGCTAATGTTTCTGCCAACTTACTGCCTTAGAATATAGAAATTTTGTTTCTGACAAGTTTTGTAATTTGCTTATTTCATAAGCACTGGTATAGGAACAAGGATCAAATAGCTGTAAACTGTAAATTTCTGTCTTGCCATAGTAGAAGCACAACCAACAATAGAATGTATGAGAAGGGGTAACAACATCAACCATGATCCTGTAGTGATAGAATCAATTGTGTGTCCCCATTTACGTTTATTTTAATCACAATATATATTTTAAAACATTTTTTAATGGATAAGTCCACATAAAACTCATACATACCATGTGACTGGCAGTTTTTAATTATTCAAACAAATATACAGCATTTGTTATATTCATTAGGAGTTCTGTACGTGACAGTTTCTTCTCTTGGCTAAGTTTTACCAACACATCTATTTCTCACAGTTTAACCACTTCACAGGGACAAAAGCAATTTCTGATTTTTAATTTTGTTTCTCTTTTCTTTTTTGTGATAGGTGGATATAGTTTCAAATTATGAAACTTTCCCTAGTATTTAGACATTGAAAGCTCTATAATTTTAGGAGCTGATAAAGAAAAGATTTTTCAAACAGTACTATATTAACCCTTTTGTTACCAATCTGGCTGAAACCAGCTCTGGCTCTCTAGTACAAATGTCTTGTTTTCATAAGTTTTAAATTAAAATTTTCCACCAAACCTTAGTCACAATTTATGTTCCTAACACTAGCTTAATGATGACTAAGTTATTTTACTAAATTCTTTCTTATATTTAAAATTAATTGAAAGAAACACAGAGCATCTCAACAGAGATACGGTAACGAAAGGGTTAAGTGAATGTTGTTGATAAAGATCAAGCCTAATATGTTATATTTGTATGCTTATTTGCACACAAAGAAGTCTTTGCTGGTACTAATTAGCACTAAAATTTCCATTCTGTTTTGGAAGTGAAGCTCTAGATTTATCCTGTAAGCCAATGATTCTGAGGGAAAGGCATACAAGATTTTGTTGTTAGAATTTATGTTTTCAGTGTCTCAGAAACTTGAGAGAGAAAGGGCTGAAATTATCCTCAGAAGTGAGATCTAATGTTTAACACTTGCAACAGAGTAGACTATTCGTAAGGTACCCAAGAGCCATGTGGTGGTGTTAAACAAAGTACCCAGTTAAGTCTATCACCTGAGAACTAAAATGGTCCCTCTGACTGTCTTTCACAAAGTTTGTCTATCAAATTTTACTTTTATATCTACTCCTGTGTATGCATGACTGAGTGGAAATAATTTGAGAGAAAAACTAGGTATAAAAGGCATCAGACATTGCGTGCAAGAGAGGAGACTGTGCTGGTTTGGTCATGTGATGTGTATGGATGAGGACATCTGCATAAAGAAGTGTGAAGTTCTAATTTTGGAGGGTACCTGTGGAAGACACAGACCCAGGAAGAGGTGGAGCGAAGTGGTAAGCGCATCAAGCTCAGTAAAACCACTGTCTTCCACACATACAGGCTTGTCCCTTCGGGTACTGGTGCTACATAAAATGTGCCCATGCTGGGGCTGCATAAACGCACCTGTGCCAGTGGCACGTGAAAAAGCACCCAGCACACTCTATTAAGTGGTTGACATTAGGAAGAGCATTCAGCTGTAGAAACCATGCCACAACAGACAATTGAAGTCTGGACAGTTCTCAGCTGGCCTGCTCCATGTCAAACTATCCGTGCATGGAAAGCAGATGTTAAATGATGATGACTCCTCCATGTTTGCATAGCCTGGATAGACATTTTAAAACAGCATTTCAAGGCAGGAAACCTTTCCTGATCCACCTCTTACTCACATTTTACTCGCCTCTTATGTCTCACAAGGATACAACGTACCTGTTCTAAAAACTTGGATGCAAACAGTGTGTGTGTGTGTCTAAAATGATCATCATTATTTTAACATTTACATTTCTAGGCTTGCATGGGCGGGACAGGGTTTAATGAAGCAATTTTTTTTCTATGGTTGGATGCCCACCTTGTTGCCAAACCTTACCTGTTTCCAAGGCAATATTTTCCTAAGACCAGATATATTTTTGCAGAATTACTGGAAATGAATGATATTTATTTACAACTATCATACAATGTCAAGACAAGGAGACACACACACACACACACACACACACACACACACACACACACACACAACAGGTTTCTTCTTTCAGTTTCCATCTACCAGATCTACCCACAAGGCTTTGGTTGACCTGGGGTTGCAGTAGAAGACAGTTGCTCAAGGTGCTAAGTAGTGGGACTGAACCTGAAACCATGTTGTTGGGAAGCAGACATACTACAAAACAGCCGTGTGTGTGTATTACCACAAAGCACAAACTGTATATCAAAGAATATGGGGGAGGATGGAGAAAACAGGAAAGAAACACATTCTCTGGAAATAAATCAGTTTTCTTCAGGTCTGAAAAATCTGGTTGAATTCATTCAGAAATAAATATACAGTTCTAACTGTAACAGTAAAATATATTCTAAAGTAAACAGTAGGAGCTGAGGAAAGTACTGATCGTCTGCATTGGCAATTATTGAATATAAACAATTCAAAAGTAGAATAAATCTTTTTTGCTGTGAGAAAATCAATTTATTACCACTTTTAAACTGTTTATAAAATGTATTTCATCATCACTGTAGTATTCATTAATTTGTTGGAAGTCTGTGTTATGGAAAAGGTACCAGGAAGAGTATGAAATGTTGATGTTTATTATTTCAGAAGATTACTCCTCTTCCTCCTCCTCCTCCTCAACCTCCTCCTCCAAAGCTGTGTGAGTGGATTTGGTAGATGGAAACTCAAAGAAGCCTATTGTAGCTCTCTCTCTATGTGTGTGTGTGTGTGTGCGTGTGTGTGATAGGTTTCAGTTTCCGTTTGCCAGCCCTGTCTGGCCCCCGTGTCGGTGGCATGTAAAAGCACCATCCGTTCGTGTCCGTTGCCAGCCTCGCCTGGCCCCCGTGCCAGTGACACGTAAAAGCACCATCCGTTTCGTGGCCGTTTGCCAGCTCTGTCTGGCCCCCGTGTTGGTGGCACGTAAAAGCACCATCCGTTCGTGTCCGTTGCCAGCCTCGCCTGGCCCCGTGCCGGTGACACGTAAAAGCACCATCCGTTCGTGGCCGTTTGCCTACTCTGTCTGGCACCTGTGCCGGTGGCACGTAAAAAGCATCCACTACACTCACGGAGTGGTTGGCGTTAGGAAGGGCATCCAGCCGTAGAAACACTGCCAGATCTGACTGGGCCTGATGAAGCCTTCCAGCTTCACAGACCCCAGTTGAACCGTCCAACCCATGCTAGCATGGAGAACGGACGCTAAATGATGATGATGATGATGATGATGATCACTAGATCTACTCACAAAGACTTGGTCAGCCAGGAGCTATAGTAGAAGACACTTGTCCAAGGTGCCACACAGTGGGGTTGAACCCAAGACCACATGTTTGAGAAGCAAGCTTCTTAACCACTCAACTCCTTCTGTGCCTTAAACTGTCTTGTTTCAAGGCTTATTCAGTGGAAGGAGGGATGCTCCTGCGATATTTGCAGGACTTCTAAGACTGCTAGCTGAAAGGGAAGAAGTTATCCTCAAACAAAGGACTAGGCCTGAATGTTTACAACAGAGCGAACTCTGCTAAAGTTAGACAATGGTAATATAATTGCTTGCTTAAACATTATAAATTTCATGTGAATTTTCTAAACCATTTAGTGTTCACATTATTCTGTCAAAAATAATTCTTATTTATTTACAGGTTTTGACTTAATCCTGCATTATCTCAAAGCTTTGAGACTTTGATGAGGTAACTGTTAATTTTCAGAATGACATTGTAGGGTAGATGTGAGAGGCCAAATCTGGCCACTTTAAACATAAAACAGGTAGAATATTTAGGCCAGATATGGACTGTTTAAATACTTGAGGGTAAAATAGTTCCTTTAATTCTTTTCTTATGAGTTTCTTGCTAACCGAAGTAACACCTGAGAACCAACCCAAGGGTGGATGAAAAAGAAACAACAGTGATTGTCCCCCAATAAAAAAAACCATGGCCAAGCCCCTGAAAACTGCATATGAACTTAGGATACTGAAAATGGGAGAAGATGGGATGGGATATGCGGTGAGTGTGTTATTATATCCAATGCAATTATATGATTTAATTATTGATGATGATCAAGGCACTTGAGCAAGCAGTTGGACAAAAAGGGGCATTAAGATCTGTTGAACAACTTTTAATTCATGAAACGGTGCTGTCTGAAGTAAAAACAAATATAGAGGTAATATAACCATTTGGCTTCACTTCAAAAGGGCAATGGAATCTATTTAGTCTTGGTTGCTGAAATCATTGCATTTGGCAAAAGTACCTGCTGCCATTGAAATGCTCACAAAAACTTCATCACCAATGCTCATTGTTGTAAGTGAGAGCGCAGCGATAAATTTTCAAAAGGAATTTTTCCAAGAAGACAATCATTCTTTCTTCCTCTGTTTATTTTGGCACCAAACTGACTGATATTTCTTTTACAAAACTCAATGTTAGGAGTCTACAATATCAAGAAATCCCAATGTAATTCATAATTTTTTTTTTTTGGTCTATTATTTAAAGATCTACACTGGAAATATTTACAGTGCAGAAAAAACAACTAGATTTAATAACATATTCAGCTGATAAGGGATGGAATTTGGCCAAAAGAAATACTCAGATTTAATAGCTAGTTTAAAATAAATAAATAATTTTCCAAACTGAAAACATTCGCATCAAAAGTCTGTCTATCTCTCTCTATTTCACCTCTTTTATATAATCAAATGTGTAGTTATTGATGCTTTTTAGCACCAGTTCAGCCCCAGAGTGGATATACGTATAATCATAATGAGTACCAACCACATCTGTCTCATTTTTCTATTGGGCAGGCATTGCATACTTCAGATGATGTCATACAAGATGTCTTTTCCTTTTCAAGACAAGATTTCTCTGTTATTTGTTATAGTAGGGTAACCAGATACTGAAGACTGCATTCAAAAACGGTCACTCATACACTAGCTTCTGACCCATGTATGTGATATTTCATCATACTGTGCTTTCTACTGCTACACTAGTGGACTCCACTCTTTGAGACTGGCTAGATTTGTGCCATCTACACACATAGAAAACAGAGTAAAGAATGCATAATGACATACCTGCATTCTTAGAGAAATCACAGCCATAACATAATAGGCATTAAAAAAAAACAAGAATAGTGTAAAAACAATACATTAGATCCATTATTGACTAAACCAACCCTGCTTAGGTTTCTAATCTCTCCCTAAGAAACTATAATAAACTACAAAGAATACAAAACAATACTTTGTGCATTATGATAAAACAAAAACACTTAAAACGAACACTCTGCCAAAACATTTGCAGGGTACAATTTGCTGTGGAGCAATAATTCCCATACTCCCTTCCATTCCTTAGAACATCCAGATACACACACACACACATATATATATATATATATATATATAGCGGCGAGCTGGCAGAAACGTTTGCACACCGGGCGAAATGCTTAGCGGTATTGCGTCTGTCGTTGCGTTCTGAGTTCAAATTCCGCTGAGGTCGACTTTGCCTTTCATCCTTTCGGGGTCGATAAATTAAGTACCAGTTACGCACTGGGGTCGATGTAATCGACTTAATCCATTTGTCTGTCCTTGTTTGTCCCCTCTATGTTTAGCCCCTTGTGGGCAATAAAGAAACATATATATATATATATATATATATATATATATATAGAACACCCACCACTGCCATACTAAAATATCCTAAAATACAATTTAAGTCCAGGCAAGCATAGAAAAGAAAGCACATACATACAGATACATAAATAACCTCACTGCTCAACATCAATAACTTCAAACACTGATGGGACGTTTACCACTAACAATAAGTAAATAATAACATGGTGCTTTGAGTACATCTTTGTTCACCTCTGCTGCAGTTACCATTAGAATCTATAGATGTATAGAAACAGACTTGGCTGTTGGAAGACCAAATCTGTGTGAGTGGATTTGGTAGATGGAAACTCAAAGAAGCCTATTGTAGTTCTCTCTATGTGTGTGTGTGTGACAGGTTTCTTTCAGTTTCCATCACTAGATCTACTCACAAAGATTTGGTCAGACTGTAGATATAGTAGAAGACATTTGTCCAAGGTGCCACATGGTGGGGTTGAACCCAAGACCACATGTTTGGGAAGCAAGCTTCTTAACCACACAACTCCTTCTGTGCCTTAACCCTTTAGCATTTAAACCGGCCATATCCAGCCAAAAGTATTCTGCTTGTTTTATGTTCAAACTTGCCAGATCTGGTCTCTCACACCAACCCTACAATATCATTTTAAAAATTAAGAGCGACCTCATCAAAATCTCGTAGCTAAAAGATAATGCATGATTAGTTCGAAACAATGTGGATAAAGAAGCATTAATTTTGGCAGAATAATGCGAATACTAAAGGGTTAAACTGTCTTGTGCAATATGTCCAGACTGTCGAACAGCACCTCATGTGCCTGACAGAAAGTGTAGTGCGTCCTGAGTTAAGTGGAGACCAGATGTAATTTGGGAAGATGGATCTGAGGCCACACACCATCATACAGGTAGCTAACTGGATGTCACAGAACTTGATCAGGTTTGATCTAGAGCAGCACAGTAACAACAAAAGGATCAACAGAGTTGTCAGTGCTAAAAAAATAAATATCATTTACTGCTGCGATTGGCAGCAGCCTCTTAAATGAGAACTTTTTATTAAAAATTAGTTAGAAAGAGAACATTTGCAGAAGCCTACAACATCTCTACATGAATTATATTTTCATATTTGTTGTTTTTTAGGACCAGTTCAACTCTGGACTGGGTGGATGTATAATCAAAATAAGTACCTGCTACAAGTGTTTCATTCTTCTATTGGACAGGCATTGCCTATCAAGGACCATGTTATACAATGTGTCTTTCCTTTTTAAGGCAAGATATATCTGCTATTAGTAACAGGTGGCGATCTGGCAGACATGTTAGCGCGCTGGGCGAAATGCTTAGCCGCATTTCGTCTGCCGTTACGTTCTGAGTTCAAATTCCATCGAGGTCAACTTTGCCTTTCATCCTTTCGGGGTCGATAAATAAAGTACCAGTTTCGCACTGGGGGTGATATAATCGACTCTATCCCTTTGTCTGTCCTTGTTTGTCCCCTCTATGTTTAGCCCCTTCTGGGCAGTAAAGAAATATATTAGTAACAGTGGAACAACCAGACATCTTAGTCTGCTTTCAAAAGGAAAAAAAAAAAAAATGTCACTCCACAGATTGCCAACACCCTCCAGCTTCTGACCCATAGATGTGTCTCTTTAATTTGTCCTTTCAACTACTAAAACAGTGGACTCACTCTTCGGACTCACTCTTCGTATCTCTCCACCCAGGCACTGCTAACTCATTTGTCTCACTTCCACTCATTGTCTACATTCTGTTCACCTCCCCCTACACAAACTACAATGGCCATTCCTTCCCAGAACATCAATCCTTAAGTATTCTCTCCCTGCCTATACTTTCCCTGCAAGGAGCCATGCAACTTCACAAGAGAAACATCAAACTGCTCTCATGTTATTGGCCTAGTAGAAGTGGCGGTGGTGATGGCTGTATAGGCTATGGGCACAACCCTGACCATGAGAAATAACCATTACAAAAACTAAAATACAGGATCACTCACTGCCTCATCACAACTGTAGATGTTATCATTGGCATATGGTTCACTTGGTTAAGTTACTAAATATTTAAATAATAATCTTGAAAAGATGCTATTTTCAGGTTTTCAAACCGGCCATCTGACACGCATTCAGCTAATTCAATCTGTAAGCAGAACAGTGAAAATAGGCAAAACATTTCCAAAATTAAATTCTATACAGTTGTTGATGTATATGTTTCAATATTGGGACTGTGTGCCTTAGAAATCAACCCCTTCTTTATACGTTGAATTTAAAGAACTATAAACCTGACACTGTATATATGTGTGTGTGTGTGTGTGTGTGTGTGTGTGTGTAAAATGTCATATCCAAACACATACATATTTATTTATTTACATTAGCTAAAGTACTGAGTTCTCTTTTACTTTGTCATAGTATTACTGTGTACGTAATCACACTTACAAACTAACTATATGTGTGTGTGTGTGTGTGTGTATATATACATATGTATATGCGTACATCTATATGAATGCATATATGCATATAACATCTAACCTATTTCTTATTTTTCTTACACACACACACACAAACACACTCACACACACATGCTCATACAATCATATACACAATCACTGCTTTCTAAGGAAAGATTGTTTCCCCGTCTTACGCCGTCAACTCCCAATGATTTCAACATTCGCTCTTTGAACATGTATAAAGTTGTTGCTTCATGAAAACCCCAAGTGTAAATTAAAGAGTCTTAGAAGACTGAAATAACAAGCAAATACCACTAAATTATCAATCATCATCATTTTCATCGCCACACCCCCACCACCACCACAATCATCATCATCGTCATCACTACACCCCACCACCACTCCAATCATCATCATCGTCATCACACCACCATTACAATCACCATCATCATCATCATCACACCCCACCACCACCACAATCACCATCATCATCATCATCATCACACCCCACCACCACTCCAATTATCATCATCGTCATCACACCACCACTACAATCATCATCATCATCATCATCACACCCCACCACCACTACAATCATCATCATCATCACACCCCACCACCACTACAATCACCATCATCATCACCACACCCCACCACCACTCCAATCATCATCACCACACCCCACCACCACTCCAATCATCATCATCATCATCACACCCCACCACCACTACAATCATCATCATCACCATCATCATCATCACACCCTATCACCATTACAATCACCATCATCATCGTCATCACACCCCACCATCACTCCAATCACCACCATCATCATCATCACACCCCACCACCACTACAATCATCACCATCATCATCATCGTCATCACACCCCACCACCACTCCAATCATCATTTTAGTTGTAGCTTCAATTTTCAAATATTTTAGTAAGCTCAAATTGTGAATAAATCTTGTATGCATATGTGAGTGCACATGATGGACATGTTTTTGTATGTATGTATGTGCATGTGTGTTTGAATAAATCTGCATGTGTGTGTGTGTGGAGGAGAGTATGTGTGAATGTACATGTGTTGTGGTGGGGGCAGCATTGTAGGGTATAGGGCGTTTAGGGTAGGCTACAAGCAAAGAGAATCTGGAAAGTTATGCCAAAAAGTTGTCATGTGATGTGAATTTGATTTTTGTAAAGGGCTTATGGTTCTCATGGTCAGGCCTTAGGTGACTTGTGAACTTGATACTAGCATTATTTGGACAGAATTGATGGAATAGTTTCCACATTGCACGCCACTGGAACAGACGAAGTTTGATCCTTTTGAAGTGATCCCAACAGTTGAGATCTGTCATACGCTCACTGGCTAATTGTGACACCAGCGCTTAATCTGGTACTGTTTTGCTATATTGTAGGCGTAGGAGTGGCTGTGTGGTAAGTAGCCTGCTTACAAACCACATGGTTCTGGGTTCAGTCCCACTGTGTGGTACCTTGGGCAAGTGTCTTGTACTATAGCCTCGGGCCGACCAAAGCCTTGTGAGTGGATTTGGTAAATGGAAACTGAAAGAAGCCCGTCATATATATGTGTATATATATATATATGTATGTATGTATGTATGTATGTATGTGTGTGTGTGTGTGTGTGTGTATGTGTGTATGTTTGTGCATCTGTGTTTGTGCCCCAACATCGCTTGACAATTGATGCTGGTGTGTTTACGTCCCTGTAACTTACCAGTTTGGCAAAAGAGACCGATAGAATACGTACTAGGCTTACAAAGAATAAGTCCTGGGGTTTATTTGCTCAACTAAAGGCGGTGCTCCAGCATGGCCTCAGTCAAATGACTGAAACACGTAAAAGAATGAAAAGAGTATATCACTGGTCAGGAGATGAGTTGCTGTTACCTCTAGCAGTCAAGTGTCCATAACTGACAAGACCACAGAAGATCGAAGTCACAATCTGGTGGTCTCAATGCTGGAGTTGGTGGAGATTTATCTCCCCACTAGCGATATAAACAACAGTGCATTTTGCAGCAGAGGCCAATACGAGAGTTTCCCTCATGGCATGTACCACAGTATAGTTTGTTCTAACAGAACATCATTGTATAAGTGAGGATAAATATTACCTGTTGGTTTTAATACTGCTTCTCTCGCTAATATATATTTTTTAACAAGCTCACTGGCTAATTGCAACACCAGCACTGCTTTTCTGTATATTGCTGGCAAGTAGATGAGTCACTGCTATCTCTAACAGTCAAGCATCCATCACTGATAAAGCAAAGGAAGGTAGAAATCATGTGATTTAGTGGTCTTGGCACTGGACATGGTGGGGGATTTATCTCCTCGCTGGTAATATAAAACAAGGGCGCAAAATGCACTCTTGTTTATATTGCTATACACACACTCTTTAGAGATGTGTTGGTCATGGCTGGGATTAAGCAACAACAATAATAATAATACTCTTACCATTTCTTATCTACACCAATCCAACAAGAGTTTCTCTCGTGGCATCTATCACAGTATAGCTTGTTCTAATAGAACATCCATGTTTCAGTAGAGATAAATATTATCTCTTGGTATTAATATTACCTCTGTCACTAATATATTGATCTCTGCAGTGTTTCAAACCTCTTTTGTTTTGTTTTGTATGGAATGGACCTAGTGGACACAGTAGACAGCAGCGTTCAGGGTGGAGCTTAGCAAACATGGGGAAGAGATGGATGACGGTACCTATGGTCTCTAGACTGGAAAGCGCTAAAGATCCATAAACACATTCTTTGTGCCACATTGATGTGGTGTGAACTCCAGCTTAGCCTGTTATCCACAGTTTTACACAAACACACACACACACACACAAAGATTATTTACTTTCTCTCATTTTAAAAAAATTTAATACTATTGGTTAAGAAAGTGTTCCGAGACCAAGGAGGGCAAATAAAGAGGGGCAGAGAGATAGAACAAGTGAATGAATATATTAGAAGAGAGAGGTGGGTAGAGGGGAGATGAAGTGATGTTTTGACATCTGGGTTAAGAAATTGTTAAACTGAAAACAGCCAAGGCTACATTTTGGTGGGGGGGGACTCCTTGCTTTGACTAGCACTGTCTTTCATTCTAGTCCCTTTCTTGCTATATCAAAGGGGTCATGTTACTTGTTGTATATACATTATATATACATACATTCTGTATATACTGTATGTACTTTATATATATATATATACATACATTCTACAAACATAACAAATAATTTTTCCATTTTCTTCTTTTCCTCTATACTTCATCTAAACAACAGCAAACAGACAAAAAAAAAAGGAAAATACATAAATAAACAATTATTGACCATAACAACCCACCTGCTCAACATACAAGAAATAGCAGTCACGCCTCCCTCAAAACATACCCTACCTACCTAAATATAGGAAGAATGCATTAAATAATGTTGACCTATATACACACTCTTTAGAGATGGGTTGGTCATGGCTGGAATGCATTTGATCATGTGTCAGCAAGGATCAGAATTGACTTGGGATTAAGCAAGCAACAACAATAATAACAGTCTTGCCATTTCTTATCTACACCAATCTACCCCATCCACCCCATCCTTTAGAGTTTTGTTATTTTTATAAAATGAACCCCCAGCTACCCCTCCATCAGAGATCTGGAGACAAGGTTGGTTATGGTGGAGTGTAGGGGAGGGCTACACTCAACACTGGCAACAATAACAACACCACCTTTCTTTATTAGTTACTGTTCACTCACATCCTCTTCATCTTATTACCTTACTACTACTACTACTACTACTACTACCAACAACAACAACAGCAGTATTATTTACTACTGCTGTTACTACTACTACTACTACTACCATCACCACCACTACCATTACCTCCTCTACTATGCTCCTTTTCTCTCTTCTTGCACTCCCTGTCTCATCATATCCCTTCTCCCCAAGGCCTGGTCACATCCTCATAACCCTCCATCTTCCTTTTACATACCCTCCACCTCCTCTTACCTTTTTATCATTGCCCATTAAAGCAAGAAGAAAGAGGAGAAGGAAAGTTCTCAAGTTGTTGCTTAGTCCCAGGCCAGCAACAGATTAAGCAGAACAAAATATTCCAGCCATGACCATTCTAACTGTTTTGTATATAAGGGACTACAATATTGAATGTGTTCTTTGATTCTTTTTGAGTGAGATTTTGCTACTATTTCAGACAGCTTAAGTGGCCACATAGGGGTTCCCTCAATGGCTCTGATCAAGAAAGATATAGACAGTGTCAGCTTTTCTAGGCTGACCTTACACAGAGGGCTGGAAATATCAGAGTAGGTTGGGGTTGTGGCTAATGTTAGACTGTTGAAGGATTGTCGTTATTGCTTAGCCCAAAGTTAGTTTTGATTAAGCAGCCTTTATAGCCAAAGACATGAATGATATAATCATAGGAACAGGCGCGTGTGTGGTAAGAAGTTTGATTCCCAGTCACATGGTGTGGCACCTTGGGCAATTGTTTCCTACTATAGCCTCAGTGTCTTCTACATTAGCCTTGTGAGTGGATTTGGTAGGCAGAAACTGAGAGAAGGCGGCGAGCTGGCAGAATCGTTAGCACACCGGACGGAATGCTTAGCGGTATTTCGTCTGTCTTCACATTCTGAGTTCAAATTCCGCCGAGGTCGACTTTGCCTTTCATCCTTTCGGGGTCGATTAAATAAGTACCAGCTACGTACTGGGGTCGATATAATCGACTTAATCCGTTTGTCTGTACTTGTTTGTCCTCTCTGCGTTTAGCCCCTTGTGGGTAGTACAGAAATAGGTATTTCATCTACTGTTATGTTCTGAGTTCAAACTCTGTCGAGGTCGACTTTGCCTATCATTCTTTTGGGGTTGATAAAATAAGTACCAGTTACACACTGGGGTCGATATAATCAATGTAATCCGTTTGTCTGTCCTTGTTTGTCCCCTCTATAGCTAGCCCCTTCTGGGAAATAAAGAAATAAGAAACTGAGAGAAGCCTGTCATGTGTGTGTGTTCGTGTTTGTCCCCTATCACTGCTTGACAACCAAAGCTGGTGTGCTTATGTCCCTGTAACTTAGCAGTTCAGCAAAGACCGATAGAAGGAGTTCTAGGCTTTAAAAATAAGTCCTGGAGTTGATTGTTCAACTAAAACCCTTCGGGGCGGTGCTCCAGTATGGCTGCAGTCAAATGAATGAACAAGTTAAAGAATAAAATATAACAAACATCAGTATATGGTTAATAAAATTTGGAACAAACCAACAAATTTGGTAGGAAGATAAACAAATTAAAACGACTTTTGTACTAGACAGATACTAATTATATTAATCATGGAAGGATGAAAGGCAAAGTTGACCCCAGAGGAATTTGAACTCACCATGTAAAGGACCATAAGTGAATAAACAACATTTCAGTTTCTCTGACACTATTTAAAAAAATTTTTTTCCAGTCTATTGAATTATTTTAGAACAATACTAAATGTATATTTCTATTCAGAGGTAATTAATTCATGTTTTATTAAGTGTTGTGTAATTAATCTCATGTTCTTGCTGTCAAATATTGCAGGATTGAATGATCGATCAATCCTTGCTTCATATCAGTGTTTCTTAACTGTTTTTTTTACCTATGGGCCCCTTTGATTCCTATTTTACTCAGGCAGACGCCCCTAGCCAGTCAATGTATATAAAATCCTATTATGTCTTCATAATTGAATATTAATTGAATATTGAGAATTGTATTTAAAAAACTTGTTAAAATATTTTGTGAATTTAGGCACAGGAGTGGCTGTGTGGTAAGTAGCTCGCTTACCAATCTCATGGTTCCGGGTTCATTTCCACTGCGTGGCACCTTTGGCAAGTGTCTTCTACCAAAGCCTTGTGAGTGCATTTGGTAGACAGAAACTGAAAGAAGCCCGTCGTATATTTGTATATATATATATATATGTATGTGTTTGTGTTTGTCCCCCCAACATCGCTTGACAACCGATGGTGGTGTGTTTACGCCCCCGTTACTTAGCGTTTCGGCAAAAGAGACCGATAGAATAAGTACTGGGCTTACAAAGAATAAGTCCTGGGATCGATGTGCTCAACTAAAGGTGGTGCTCCAGCATGGCCACAGACAAATGACAAACAAGTAAAAAAGTAAAAGAAAAAAAAAGAGTAAATTGTAGAAGTATAAAAAATTTATTGGAGATAAATTTTAACAACAGAATCTTATATGGACCCCAATTGAAAACTACGGTTTAATATGAATGTATGAACAATCTAGCAAATAATTATGTATAGTTGAAATTGTACTGAGAATGAATGAAATCTTACTATGTTGATACCCAACTAAATGGCATGAGACCCAACTAGGTTAAGACTTGATTAGGTTGTGACCCAAATTTGTTGAGATCCAAATCTTGGTTTATATTATCACATAAACCAAACATTTGCAGAAATCATTTTAGAGCTGAATATATTCTTATAAAGTTGATTTTTGTATTTAATGGTGTTATGCAATTTGTTTTGGATAATTTATTCTAGTTTTGTACAAATTTATAAATAATATCTATAAACAATAGATATACAGAGTTGCAATTTAAAAGCCAACTAACAGCAACTATCTTGTTGTTTTAGATGTATGTTAAACTGCATTGCACAATATATCCTTCCCTTTTCTAAGAGGATAGGTATAATTTGAAGAAAATTTGCTGCTATTTTCAGCAAGTCAAACGTCCATACAGACTCCCTACTTTGCTCATACAGTTATCCCTGTGTGTATTTAGTCTCACTGTGACATTCACAAGCTGTATAATGGTGTTACACTTGCCTGCTAAGCAAGAGATAGGCGTTCATGCCCCCATGGGAGATATTTTATTTTATGGTTAGTGCTTGGTAGAATCTCAAGCATCAGACAAATACACCATGGTATTTGGGGTTATGTTTCTGAGGGATGTAGGGGATTTGAAAAAAAGGTGATGTTCTACCATGAAACCAGTAAAAGAATAAAAGAATCTAAAAATGGATAACTGATTCTCACAGTATCAAAACTGAATAAGATCCAGTCAAGTAAAAATTGCGCTTCCTTGGTTGTGGCTGTTATTTAACCCCAGGTCAGCTCCAGCAGACCTGTAATCAAAAGTGTTCCAGCTGTGAGCATCCTGTCTGTTTCCCAGACATTTTGTATCTAGGACTATATGACCTTCCCTTTTAGTGGGAAGATGTCACCAGGGGTTGCAATCCCCAAATTATTTTAAGCCAGAACTATATTTTTGGGGGTAAATAAATATTCTTATAAAAAATATATTTCTATTAGGTATAGCTGTGGGGTTAAGAATTTTACTTGGGCTGAGAATTGTCTAGTAGAGTCTCAGCTTGACCGATGCTCAGTGAGTGAACTTTGGAAACAGTAAACTGCATGGAATACCTGTGTGTATGTGTGCATGAACATGTGAACCAGCAACCGATTGTTGATAAATTATTGCATGAAGCAAAATTACCTTCAGGTATTTATTCAATGCATGTGATATTCCATTACACTAACGAACTTAACCATTCAATAAACAGGAGTTAATAAGAAGTAAATTATCAGATAAAGTACTGAAATCAATATGAATAATGTACATGAAGTATTGTGTGCATGTTTATCTAAATTTGTACCATCGGCCTACATGAGTTATTCCCTCTTAGCTCTTTTCTTTTATGCAAATTACTGACCTGTTAGCACGCCGGATGAAATGCGTAGCCGTATTTCGTCTGCCGTTACATTCTGAGTTCAAATTCCGTTGAGGTCGACTTTGCCTTTCATCCTTTCGGGGTCGATAAATTAAGTAGCAGTTACGCCCTGGGGTCAATGTAATCGACTTAATTCATTTGTTTGTCCCCTCTATGTTTAGCCCATTGTGGGTAATAAAGAAACATTTATTTTATATAAAGCAAGCTTTGGTAGACAATGCTAAGATTTAATAAGACTGAAACACATCTATAGCTTACCTTTTGCAAGCAAGGATTACCTCCCCACATCCAACCTCCATATTAAACTGTGAAATTTATTGATTCTCAGTTTTCTGAAATTGTCCCCTGTTTCCCTGATGGTTGCTTGTGACCAAATACCACAATATTTTGTCTTCTTTCTTTAACCCTTTAGTATTCATTTAAACCAGCCATATCCAGCCAAAATATTATAATTGTTTTAGTTTTGAAATGGCCAGATTGTGCTTTTCACACCTGCCCTACAATGTCATTAAAGAAAACAACCAATCACATGAAAATCACCAATCTACAAGACAATGCATGATTAATTCAAAACAATGTGAATTTTTAAGCATTACAATTGACAAAGTATTCTGAATACTTCATTTATTTCAAAATTTTTTGCAGATATCCCTGAGTACATGACTCATTACTTATCTAACTTCATGCTCCTGACCCACTTGATTTATTTCCCCTTAGATAATTTTATTATTCGATGAGGCGTAGGAGTGGCTGTGTGGTACATAGCTTGCTTACGAACCACATAGTTCTGGGTTCAGTCCCACTGCGTGGCACCTTGGGCAAGTGTCTTCTACTATAGCCTTGGGCTGACCAAAGCCTTGTGAGTGGATTTGGTAGATGGAAACTGAAAGAAGCCCTTTGTATATATGTGTGTGTGTGTGTGTGTGTGTATGTTTGTGTCTGTGTTTGTCCCCCCAACATCGCTTGACAACCGATGCTGGTGTTTACATCCCCGTAACTTAGCGGTTCGGCAAAAGAGACCAATAGAATAAGTACTTGGCTTTCACTTAATGTTATCTAACTCCAGTCTCAACCAACCTATGACCAAAGTTATCCAGCTGTGACCATCCTGTATTTCTTTTGTGTTTGAGACAGTGTTTCTAGGATCACATTATTCAATGAGTCCTTTAGTTTTTAAGAATTTGACGGGGATTTGACTGCTTTCTCTTGTAGAATAATTGATTATATAGATGCTCTTTTTAGGCTTGTTATTTTGCACATTGTTCAAAACTATCTGTTCGTGAGATCAAATCTGCTCCCAGCATTTTGTCACATTTTTAGTAAGAACACTATACTCTTCATACTTTAAGCCAATTTATATTTCTCAGAAACAAACACCATGTAATTTAATTAATAATGTTAGTTATGATAGAAAAGGAGCTACCTACCTATCTAGGGGTATATTTTTATAATCACTTCATATTGTAAAACCAGAGCTAAGTACTGGCTCTCAAATGAAGGAGGAACCTGCAAAACATTTATTTTTATATTCATTAATTCAAGATATAGCCCAGAGCCTTTTTCTCTTTCCAGACCTGCCATCACTATATTTCTAATGAAGCACACTGCTTAAGTGTTTCAATTAATTTTGAAAACAATCAAGAATCTGGCAAGATTTAGCAAAACAGCATCGTTAAGTAATGGAGCATAGCTCAATAAAAAGATTTTTAAATAAAATGTTTCAATTTCAACAGGAACAGTTTGTATTTAGTCCCTATCTCAGTGGGGGATGGGGTATCAATTAAGTTGATTGAAATCAGTGTGGTTAACCTTTTAGCATTTAAACTGACCCTATCCAGCCCAAATATTCCATCCACTTTATGTTCAAACTGGCCAAACCTGGCTTCTCACATCTAGAATGTCATTCTAAAAATAAACAGTCACAGCTTTGACATCTCAAAGCTACAAGGTAATTCATGGTGAATAACCCGTCCAACACCTGCTAGCATGGAAAACATGTTAAACGATGATAATGATGTGAATAAATAAGCATTACATTTGAAAAACTAATCTGAATACTAAAGGGTTAATGTTCAGTGTGATAAATTGTGGTAGATCAGCAGGTGTGCAGAGAACATGAACAAGTTAGGAGTGGCTGTGTTATAGGCACAGGAGTGGCTGTGCAGTAAGTAGCTTGCTTACCAACCACATGGTTTCAGGTTCAGTGGCACTTTGGGCAAGTATCTTGTACTATAGCCTTGGGCCGACCAAAGCCTTGTGAGTGGATTTGGTAGACGGAAACTGAAAGAAGACCGTCGTATATATGTATATATATATATAGATATAGATATATATATGTTTGTGTGTCTGTGTTTGTCTCCCCAACATCGCTTGACAACTGATGCTTGTGTGTTTACGTCTCCGTAACTTAGCAGTTTAGCAAAAGAGACCAATAGAATAAGTACTAGGCTTCCAAAGAATAAGTCCTGGGGGTCGATTTGCTCAACTAAAGGTGGTGCTCCAGCATGGCCGCAGTCAAATGACTGAAACAAGTAAAAGAGTAAGCAGGGGAGAAAGAAAGAGGGGAAACTCTCTTCTAACCTAGTACTACTTACTACATTCTCTTCTCCTTCACCACTTTCTCTGTCTCCTATTAGAAACCATTGAGAGGAACCTCTATATAGCTGCTTCATCTGCTAGAACTAGCAACCAAATCTCTCAGAAACCAACCAGATGCTACCAGCTTCAATGAACTACTTACACTGAATGATGTAGTCCTACATATATCATAGGGTGCTTACATCAGGTGCAACTTTCTGGGACATCTTTAATAAAAGTCAGTGCAATCAGGGTTGGACTGGTGTTAAACAACAGTAACAACCTTCACCATTAAATCCCTATGACAAATGGTCATGGCTGGAATACATTTCATAAAAATATTTATCCAGTCAGGGTTGACCTGGGGTTAAACAATGCAGCTACTACCACTATCTCCCGTATTCCACCAGGCTATGTTCCCCTGTCTTTCATTGTTGCTCATAGCCTCATTCCTTCAGCTCATTTCCAAAACATCAAAAGCCTGTTTATCTGAAGAAAAAAAAAAATTCCAGGGTACAGACCCAATAATTACCATCCCTAATATCCCCCCCCTACCACCACCATTGTCCATCATCTCATCTACTGGGGTATCTCCTCTCTCTCTCTCACACACACACTGGAGTAGTTTAATATCCCTTAGCAATGACTTTCACTCTGATTTTTCTTCCCCCTACATGTGCTTGAAGCATGACTGATAGCTGATAGTTGTCTGTCTCTCCCTTTTTCTTTCTCTCTCTCCCCTTTTTTCCAACTGTGCAAGCTCTCTCAAGCATGACCTTCCACTGTAACATCTCTCCCTCTCCTCTTGTCCTCTTTAGGGACCTCTATCACACAGTCCCTGGACTTGTTTACTATAAATAGTGGCCAATCTCCCTCAAATTACACCCAAACATATTATAAAAAAATGGATAAATAAAAAAGGACACATCAGATAATGTAGTCTTAGATACATTATACCTCAAAAGAAAAGAGTGGATGGTCACAGCAGGAATGCTTTTGAATGCTTTTCAAGGCTGATGGGATGAGCACATTTGGAATCCTGCTAGATCAGAGCTGCCTTCTCCAGGTTAACAACTTCAACAGCCTGTATGAAATTGAAATTCTTGTTGCCTGAAGAATCACATTAGTGATAACTCTGTAATTACAGTAGAATGGACTCTTTTACTCGTTTTACTTGTTTCTGTCATTTGACTGCGCCCATGCTGAAGCACAGCCTTTAGTCGAGCAAATCGACACCAGGACTTATTCTTTGTAAGTCCAGTATTTATTCTATCTGTCTCTTTTGCTGAACTGCCAAGTTACGAGAAATGAGGTCTCTATAAAAATGTCAAGCACTGAAGATAGTGGGTAGGGAAAGGAGAAATACTGGTACCCAAGGCTAAAGAAGGTCTTCACTAAGCTAAGAGCTTTAGATTCTTTGGAAGAAAGCAAGGGAATGAATACAAAAACAAGGAAGAAAACAGAAATAAATGGTACAAATGCAAACAACAGGACATTAACAACAAGTGTCTTTTGACTAAGGATGAATTAAATCAAGCTGGTGTGTGTGGAAGTGGAGCCTTATGGTAGGAACATAGAAGATGAAAGTCATGGGAAGGAATATAAGAGATACTACATGGATGGTAGTCAAACCAAGAAAGAAAGGTCAGGATTGGCTGAACACTGGTCACATGGAAGGAGAGGAGAGGGGTAGGGGTAGAAGAATTGAAGAATTAGGGAGGGACAAGAAAGACAGAAAAAAGGAAAGGGACCAGAGTGAGGTAAAGGAGGAGAGGAAGTGATGAGAATGAAGGGAAGGCCAAGAAATGTGAGAGAGGGTGGGAGCAAGAAAAAGAAAAGTGGAAGGAATGAAGAAAATGTGAAGGGGGCTAAAGGAAAGAGTAAAAGAGTCCTACAGAATTTAGATAGGAGTGGCTGTGTTGTGAGTAGCTTGCTTACCAACCACATGGTTCCAGGTTCAGTCCCACTGTGTGGCACCTACTATAGCCTCGGGCCAACCAAAGCTTTGTGAGTGGATTTGGTAGATGGAAACTGAAAGAAGCTCATCCTATATATGTATATATATGTGTTTGTCCCCCCAACATCACTTGACAACCGATTGTGGTGTGTTTATGTCCCCGTAACTTAGCAGTTTGGCAAAAGAGATTGATAGAATAAGTACTAGGCTTACAAAAAATAAGTCCTGGGGTCGATTTGCTCGACTAAAAGGCGGTGCTCCAGCATGGCCACAGTCAGATGACTGAAACAAGTAAAAGAGGGAAAGAAAGAGGAAATGCACATTCACTAATTAATATAATTCTTATATACACAATATTTGAAAGATGAGATGACCATCAATGGAATGACTTTGATCATAGGTCTGCTTAAAAGTGTACATATATATAAAATAACAAAACAAAAAATGAAATACATACATACATATGTATAAGGTTTGTTTATTAGTATTCATGAGTTTGAACTCTCCCACTAATATATACATCTTCATCATCTTTTAATGACTGTTCTTCATGCTCACATGAGTTGGCCAGTTTGACAGGAACTGGTCAGCTGCAGAACTGCGTGGGCTCCTTTTGTCTGTTTTGGCATGGTTTCTACGGCTGGATACCCTTCCAAATGCCAACCCCACTTTACAGAGTGTACTGGATGCTTTTATGTGCCACTATTACTTGACGCAGGCATACATGTTTTTACGTGGCCCCAGCACCTATGACCCCACAAGACTAAGATCTCTCGCCTGAGAAACGGATGTAGAGGATGCCCCTGTATGCATGGACAGCCACATATCTACATACATGTAAACAGTTTTATAACATATACACACATATTCATACACATCATTTCCCTTTCATAAAGTTGTACTCAGTAAAGAAAATTAAGTTCACTTGGTCTTTACATTCCATGAAAAAACCTGAAATGCTTAAATTCTATCATAAACAATGTTTTCATTTTAATTTAATATTTAAGAAAACATATCACCTTCCTCATGTCACACTAAAATCCTTCGCAATTTTAAAACTTTTTACCAAACATACTCTTACTAATGCAGACCACTAATAGTCCCTTAGGATTACAATAGTTACATTTGATATACACACTATATACATATATTATATTTTGCCAAACGTGGTTTGGTTAGTTTTTATGCTGAATCACTATAAAAACTATACATAAGGTGGTGAGCTGGCAGAAACGTTAGCACACCGGGTGAAATGCTGAGCAGTATTTCGTCTGTCTTTATGTTCTGAGTTCAAATTCCACCAAGGTTGACTTTGCTTTTCATTCTTTCAGGGTCGATAAATTAAGTACCAGTTGCATACTGGGGTCGATCTAATCAACTGCCCTCCCTCCCCCAAAATTTTGGGCCTTGTGTCTAGAGTAGAAAAGAATATAAAAACTGCAGAAGGTTAGTGAAGCTAGCAGGTTTTCTAAAGTGATTATAGTGAAAGAGGGAAGAGCAGGAGTATTAGAGTAGGACCCTGTTGGAAGGAAAGGGTTCAAATCTTTAGTGTTAAAGGATGAAATCTTTATCATCACCTACCAAATATTTGAGTGCAAGCAAATTGCCAATATCATTAGAGTGTCATGCCTTGCAATATTTATTCAGGCTCCTTACGTTTTGAGTTCAAATCCCATTTAGGTCAACTTTAATATTCATCTTCCTTGGATCAATACAAATGATGTATAAGTATCTAAGATGGTGAACTGTAGAATCATTAGTATGTCAGTGGGATGCTTTGCTGTATTTGTTCTGGCTTTGTGCATTCTGAGTTCAAATCCAATCATGGATCACATAGGTGAAAGACTTAATCCACCACCTGGTTTAACATCACTACTTCACCCTAACCCAGTCCTTGGGAGCCTTTAGAGCAGTGGTAAGATTTGGCTGTTATAATTCAAGTGCAGTAAATTGGTTGTTTTTGCATTACACAAAATATTTTAACAATTTTTATATACAATTCCTAATAATATTTAATTATGAAAATATAAGATATTTTAAAACTTCAAATGGCTATTGGAGTCCAGCAGAATAAAACAGGAATCAAAGGGGTCCACAGGCAAAAAAATGGCTTAGAACCACTGCTTTAGAGGAATCCACTTTGTTTCATACATTTATGCCTGGTCTCCAATTTGAGAATTCCTTCCTTCCTCTCACCAGACTTAGGGGTTGAAAAGTGTTATGAGCACTGCCCTTGCTACTTGGTTAATTGATAAAAAAAATTGCTTAGTCATGTGGTTAAGAAGTTCAGTTTACAATTACATGATTAGGGGGTCTGGTTCCACTGTGAACCTGAAATTGTGAAAGTGAAACTGAGGCGGTGGAAAAATGTACTGAAGTCTGGCAAATGGACTGTACTTGTTCTTCACAAGTAAACTTAAACTAGTATTGGTTTAACATCACCACATAAGCCATTTGGGGGTGGTCTCTTGTCAGAGAATATCTACCCCGCCTCTTTCTTCTTCCTACTGGCTTCAGAGGTCCAGAAAATACAGTCCTGCTCTTCCTTCTCCGGCTAAATCAGAAACCTATTTGCTACAGCCAAGAAAACTATTTCTTTTCAATCACTTGAAGCAGGATATAATGGCAGACAGAGGAGTCCTAGCAACTGGAAAATATTTAAAAAATGCTGTGAAGGTGAGAGGTAGTAGATAATTAAATCTAGTTTCATTTATAAGGCTGGATAAGAATTTGGTGGTATGGGCCCCATGTTGAAGGTAATTGAGGATTTTAGGGTGCAGCCTGACCTTTGCTGAGTGATATGCTATCTTTTGAGAAATATTGTTTACTATTCAGACTGTAAATAATGGCACAAGGCCAGCAATTGGGAAACCTGGTGCTTCATCACAGCTATTTTGAAATTTTGGCTTCCACACTGTTTCATTTTCCAATTCACTCATGCATTTACTTGTGGAGGCACATGGCCTAGTGGTTAGAGCAGTGTACTCGGTGTCGAGGGATTGCGGGTTCGAATCTCAGACTGGGCGATGTGTGTGTTTATGAGCGAAACACCTAAGCTCCATGCAGCTCCGGTAGAAGGTAATGGCGAACTTCTGCTAACTCTTTCACCACAACTTTCCTCCTGCATCTTGCAACTCACCTGCGACAGACCGGCGTCCTGTCTAGGTGGGGAACCTATACGCCAAGGAAACCGGTCCTTATGAGCCAAGTGTGGCTTGAGAAGGAACAAACAAGAACATGCATTTACTTAGTTGATATCATCAACTTCAGTACAACGGTCTTGTACATTATTTTA
Source organism: Octopus sinensis (assembly GCF_006345805.1). Taxonomy (NCBI): domain Eukaryota; kingdom Metazoa; phylum Mollusca; class Cephalopoda; order Octopoda; family Octopodidae; genus Octopus; species Octopus sinensis. Next base: position 44,240,615 of record NC_043013.1, on the reverse strand, counting down.
TTGACCTCAGATGGCTGAAAAGAGCAAAGTTAACATCAGCAGGATTAACTTAGTTTGGAGATTCTGAAGCTCAAATCTAGTCTTCCCTGAATGAATTGCTGTTTACCTTTTGAGAAATGGTGTCTATTATTACCAGGACTGAAAATAATGCTATTTGTACATGTTCTTTGTTGGCAGATTTAATCAATCATTGCCACCTAGTCTGGGTCTCCAGCATTTAGATAATTTCTTTCTTTTCTTCTTCTCTCTCTCCCTCCCGCCCTCCTTCCCACCTGTCTCAGAAGCTCTGCAACATGTCATGGTTGTTGCTATTCCTTCTCTGACAAATTCATAAGAAAAAATTGGATAAAACAGATCCAGACTTTGGCTGTTCATTTGTTGTTGTTGAGTTCCATGTCTCATCCTAACTGAACAGGTATGATGAAAGACTTTCCAGCCATAACTACTCCATCTTATTTTCAGCTATTGTATGTGAACAAACATAAATCAACATCTACTATTTTTTTATTTTTTAAGATGGCGGGGCATAACTTTGAAGGAAATTAAGCTACTATTTCTAGAAAGTTGAGGAAATACATTAAAAATTCCTTACTGGTTTGCATGGCTACCCAGTAAATTAATCTGGTAGCAAAGAAGATTTCAAGTTTCCTACAATAATTTCATTAGCATCTGGATTAAAAGAGATAAAGTAAATGCCAGATGCTAAATTCTTACAAAATAAAAAAGAAGAGCCAAAAAAAATCAATAAATAAAAACCATGTTGTACCTCATTTGTATGTACTTAAGAATGCATTTGTTTCCATGATGAGGAGGTATATATCAGTGGTGTACTTAAACATCATTTGTATGTACCAAAATAGAAGGCATTATCATAAGAGCATCAGATAAAATGTCTTGTGGTATTATTGCAGTTTCTTGCATTCTGAGTTCAAATCCAGTTAAAGTCAACTTTGTCTTTCATCCTTGTAGGATCAATAAAGTATCGGTGGCAAAATCATTAGAGTGTCACACAGGATACCTTGTGGTATTTATTCCAGTTCTTTGGGTTCTGAGTCCAAATCCCGCTATGGCTTACTTAGATGGTCAACTTAATTTAACCAGGTTTAACCTCCAATACCATGTTCTTCAGTGCCTTTTGTGGGGTCAAGTTTGTTGTTAGTATTTAGACCAGGTGTGCTGTTTGAGAATACCTTCGCTGTTCTTTACCTTGGAAGCCCTTAACCTTTTTATTAGAATATTTCTGTCAAAATACAATAATTTTGTTTAAATTAATTTTTAAAATAACGAAAAATTTAGGAAAATAACTTTGTCATAAACAAGCTGTATTGGAATATAAATTAACATGAAATTTCAGTGGTAGGTTTTAATTCAGTTCATTACCCATGTCAACATGGAAAGTGGACATTAAACAACGAGGGTGATGATGAGTGATATATTAACCCTTTAGCAATCAGATTACTTAGTCAAATTTAATGCTTATTTATTCACAGTTTTGAAATCATCATGGCTTATCTCATAGCTTCAGGATTTCAATGATGTGATTGTATATTTATAGAATAACATTTTAGGGTAGGAGTGATAAACCAGATCTGGTTAGTTTGAACAGAGGACAAGTAGAATATTTAATCTAGATAGGGCCAATTAAAATGCTAAATGGTTAATGATGCATTTCAGCAGCATATTACAAAAACAATTTTCTTTGTAATTTGAAATTTTAATACTGTTATATTTGGGGACGGTCATATTTCTTTTGTTGACTAACTACACATACAATATATTTGGTCATCACTTCAGCTTTATTATTATTTTATTTTTAGTTTCCTTTGTCTGAAATTTTTCATCACACATCCTGTGACCTCTTCAGTGATGTGTTACGAAAAATTTCAGACAAAGGGCATTAAAATAAAAATAATAAGAGCACTCAGAGCATGCAAACCTCCACCAAGGCAATACCAACATCCTCTCAATGATTAGCCAGAGATGATTTTTAAAATGAGAATATCTGAAATAAACTCGACTGCTCTCACAGACGAGAATACTAAGAATGAACTCAGCCACTCTTAAAAGTTAAGTAAAACAAAAATGGAAAAATAATCCAGAATCCTTGTCTGGTACCGGATCGATCCCAAAATCTAATCAGTTTGTGGCAGTCATGAGGCCATATATCACTGAAAGTTTCGGATCTTTTCGGTTTGAACGGCAGTTTTTTCTAGCGGTGTCATATGAAATTGTCACCCATAATTATGACCCTGTTTTAGGGTTAGGGGTTAGGGGTGGGGGGAAGGGTATCTTTTTTTTCTTCATAAATGTAAATAAACCTAATCTATTTCTTAAACGAGGGACATATTCATACGGCACAGAATGTTTTTTTACCTCAATGGACGTCAGTGATTGGTTGAAATTGCAGAAATTGAAGAAAAAAAACAAGAAATATCTTACAAACTATAGAATTTTCTCAATAAAGCCAAGAGAAAAAGATGTTTTATAAACACATTCTACCAGTATACGAAGTTTAAAATTTTTTAGTTACCTAGAAATTATGTTAAAAACTGCCGTTCAAACCGAAAAGATCCAAAGTTTCATCTGAATCCATCCAGCGGTTCTTGAGCTATCTTGTCCATGGACAGACAAACAAACAAACAAACACGACTGAAAACAATACCTCTGCCTTCATTAAGGCAAAGGTAATAATAAAGCTGGAGTGAAAACCAAATATATAGTGCATGTGGTTAGTTGGCAAAAAAGAAAATAAAAACGGCCATACCCAAATACAACAATATCTGTTTCAACACAATTCCACATGAGGAATTTTGTGAAACAAATACACAATTGTAATTTAAATTTTAAATTTTATGTATATTTATAAATAATCTGAAAAATATCCAATAACACTGTATTGCAACTTCTGTATGTAACCTTCACCTTACCCCCCTTACCCCCACTCACCCAGCCACTTTGTCAGTCAGACATTCATGAATCATTTATGAATTCCCTCCTTGCTTTAAAAATCAGTTTTCTTCTGGGTGGGTATATTGAGTACATTCAGAGCTCAGTTTTTTCCTTCATATTCTATATCAACAGGTTTTAAGTCTCACCACCCCAAATCCACCTGTTTGAAACAAACAATCCAGATCATGAATTTCTAATGAGTTTCCTCTAAGATTATGTTTTTTTTTAGGGCTTGGCTTAGCATTTTTCTTCAAGGGGATCAGATGGAAATGTACTTCTATTGTATGACTAAATTGTTAATCTACCCAGAGTTGCTTGTCCCTTTTTTTTTTTTTTTGTCACATTTTTTTCTCTAGTATTATAAGAGCAATGTGTTGGTAATGATATTGCTATAGACAACAATAAAGATTGTGTTGTTGGTGTTGATGATGATGATGGTGGTATAGATATTAAGCACAGGCATGGCTGTGTGGTAAAAGAAGCTTGATTTCCAATCACATGGTTCCAGGTTCAGTCCCACTGTGTGGCACCTTGGGCAAGTGTTTTCTACCATAGCCTCAGGTGCATGTTTGTGTGTGTGTGTGTGTGTGTGTGTGTCATTGTGTCTGTGTTTGTCCCTCCCCACCACCGCTTGACAATTGGTACCAGTGTGTTTACGTACCCCTAACTTAGCTATTCAGCAAAAGAAACCAATAGAATAAGTACTAGTTTCAATTCATTTGACTAAAAACATCTCCAAGACGGTGCCCCAGTATGGCTGCAGTCTGATGTCTGAAACAAATGAATGATTAGTGATGGTCCTGGTAGTAGTGGCGTAGTGGCAGTGTAATGGTAATATAAACTGCAATAATACCAGTATATTGTTGTTGTTGTGCTGGTGGTGGTGGATATGGTGGTGGTAATTTTGGGCATGGCAAGAGAAGTAGAAAATGGTAGACAACAGTGTTAGCCATAGTGGTAGGGTGATAGCATGGTGATGATCATAGTAGCAATGATGTGTTTGCTATTGTTTAGCCCCAGGTCAGCTTTGATTGAACAAACCTATTATCAAAGGCATTCCTGCCATGGCATTTGCATCTTTTCGTAGATTTAGGATTATGTCGTTCAATGTACCCTTTCTTTCTTAAGAAGGTGGTGATTGAGGTAAGCAGTGGATGTAAACAGTGGAATCCAGCAATATATATATATATATATATCTTCCACAGTTATACTTAAAGCAGTACAGGATTATGAAAGAAAATAATGTTTATTATCATCTGATCCACTCTTAGTATTTCCTCTTTGAACTGAGACAAGGAAAATAACAAAAATTAAAAACCAGATTTTTCTCATTAAAAAGGATGGAAAAATTTATTTTGTCTCTTCTTTAACTTTTTTCAGTCATTGGACTGCAGGTGTTCTGGGGCACTGCCTTGAAAAACTTTAGTTGAACAAATCAACCCTAGTACTTGCTTTCGAAGAGTGGTACTTATTTCACTGGTCTCATTGTCAATAAATCAACATCAGTAATGAGAGCATGGAGGTAAATCTCATGCTCACAGAGACAGTGAAGTTCTCTTCAATTTCAGACACTGTTGGAGTTGCAGATTATAAAACAGCAGTGGATTCTTTGATTCTTTACCTATTTTACTCTTTTACTTGTTTCAGTCATTTGCCTTTAGTCAAGCAAATAGGCCCCAGGACTTATTCTTTGTAAGCCTAGTACTTATTCTATCGGTCTCTTTTGCCAAACCGCTATGTTACAGGGACACAAACACACCAGCATTGGTTGTCAAGTGATGTTGAGGAATACACACACACACACACACACACACATACATATACATATATACGACAGGCTTCTTTCAGTTTCCGTCTACCAAATCCACTCACAAGGCTTTGGTCAGCCCGAGGCTATAGTAGAAGACATTTGCCCAAGGTGCCACGCAGTGGGACTGAACCTGGAACCATGTGGCTGGTAAGCAAGCTACTTACCACACAGCCACACCTGTGCCTATGACCTGTTGATTTGTGTTTTACTGTATAGCGATTAATGTGGTGTACTTCACTTTGATATGCTCCAATCTTAATTGGTTCTCTTTAATAGGTATCCATCTATCTATGTATATGTGTGAGTGTATATACATGTATACATGCATTTAGCTCAGTGGTTAAAGTATCGGGCTCACAGCCATGAAGTAGTGAGTTCAATTCCTGGACTGGACAGTGTGTTGTGTTCTTGAGCAAGACACTTTATTTCACGTTGCTCCAGTTCACTCAGCTGCAGAAATGAGTTGTGACATCACTGGTTCCAAGCTCTATCAGTCTTTGCTTTTCCCTTGGACAACAAGGAAGTGGCATGGAGAGGGGAGGCCGGTATGCATGGGCGACTGCTGGTCTTCCATAAACAGCCTTGCCCAGACTTGAGCCTCAGAGCAGAACTTTCTAAGTGCAATCCCATGGTCATTCATGACTGAAGGGGGTCTTTACCCTTTTACATGTGTTTGTGTATATGCGTGTATGTGTGTGTGTGTGTGTGTACATAAATATATATATGTACATACACACACCTGCACATATGCACATTATGGGCTTCCACATAGTTCCGTCCTCCAGATTCACTCTCAAGGTATTGGTAATCCTGGGTCTATTTATGAACACACTAGCTGAAGGTGCCATGCAGTGGGACTTTTCTTTATAAATTATCCTCTTACTCATAACAGCATACCTATCAAACTGTATCTAGTGTTTCTCATGGGTGGGAGTGAAGTATGGAAAATGGACATACAAATGGCCATCATCAGATTTTTTAAAACTTGACCAATACCTTGAGGAAGAAAGGAAGATTAGAAACAAATGATTCATTTCCATAACAGTAACATACACACATGTATATATTCAAGGTTTGTTTCAGTTTCTGCTTACTAAAATTATTTTCTTTTAAGTTTGGTACTTTATTCTATCAGTCTCTTTTGCTGAACTGCTAAATTACAGGGATGTAAACACACAGCGTTTGTAAACCGAGGTACTATTGTATTAAATGAATATGAGAAAGACAGGAGATAAAGTACCGCTTATTGGGGATCAGAGTTATTTGAAAACTGAGGTTCTACTATACATATATAAATATATATATATATATATATATATATAAATATCATCATCATCATCATTTAACGTCCGCTTTCCATGCTAGCATGGGTTAGACGATTTGACTGAGGACTGGCAAACCAGATGGCTGCACCAGGCTCCAATCTGATCTACCAGTTTCTACAGCTGGGTACCCTTCCTAACGCCAGCCACTCGGAGAGTGTAGTGGGTGCTTTTATGTTCCACCAGCACGAGGGCCAGTCAGGTGGTACTGGCAATAGCCACATTCAAATGGTATTTTTTATGTGCCACCTGCACAGGAGCCAGTCCAGCAGCACTGGTAATGACCTCGCTCGAATGTTTTTTTCACGGGCCACCGGCACAAGTGCCAGGAAGGTGACGCTGGTAACGATCACGCTCGATATATATATATGTGTATGTGTGTGTGTGTGTATACATTCTGTCTACCAAATCCACTCAAAAAGCTTTGGTCAGCCCAAGTCTATAGAAAAAATACAGTTGCCCATGATGCCATTCGGTGAGACTGAACCCAGAACCATGTGGTTGGGAAGCAAACCTTGTGACCTAGCAACAAATAGAATAAGTACCAGAATTAAAAATATGTTCAGGGGTTGATTTGTTTGGAGGTGGTACTCCACCATAAGCAGAGCCCAGTGATACAAAAAAAAAAAAAAAAGGTAAGGTAAAAGATAGAGAAGATAGCCTTATTTTAATCATTACTGCTCTCTGTGCCTCTGTTAATATAAACACTGCTACCCCACCATTAGCAGTAGCATTTTATTTGGGTTGTATTTTCCTTCTTTTAAGTCTCCACAAACCAATATGAGACACTAAACTCAATGACCCGTAACAAAATAGCCTCCATCCACACCAAAAGGTGACATTTAACAACAATGTCATTAACAACAACAAATACCAACAGACCACCACCACCAACAACAACAACAGGAAAATAAACACCAATACAACACTACTACCACCACCGCCACCACTAATATGACTATAAAAAACACAACAACCATAATACCTGCCACCACCACCAAAGCAACAACAACAATTACAGTAACAACAGCAACAATTACAACAATAACAAAACCAGCATTGCTACAGTGTGACCCAGGTGATGTGAATGCTAAATAAACACCATTTGCAGCAGCTCAGCTTACCTTTTGAAAACACAATAAGGCTGCTAGGGTGGGGCAGTGTTAAAAGTGTAGGGGAGGGGTGAAGTTGAAGCCAGATGGTCGGGGTGGGGTTGGAGAATGGGAGATTAAGGTGGAGGACACAGATATAATAAGCCTTCAGTGGTGGAGAATGGATGTGTAAGGTCAGTGGTGTAGGGGAGGGGGTGAAAGCTGTGGCTAACTCCCTCCCACTCCCCACCCCTCTCCTTGCTGCATGGGAAAAAGAAGAAAAAAACATGTATATGGCCTTCCAAAGAAATGCGCCTCCCACCACACCACACCGCACCTCCAACCCCCACCCCTCCCCACCCTCGCCATCCTCACCACATTCTCTCCTCTCACCTCTAATTCCTCAAATTCTCTTCCTTGTACCCAGGTGTCATCGGAACTTCACAATGTCACAAAAGTGATGTGTAGTACATACACACGAAAACATGCCTGTGCTCACACACACACACACGCACACATACACACGCACATATACACACGCACATAGACACCACGAATTCACACAGGCACAAAAATTCACATTCACATAAGGGTGCATGCACAGACCCACCCCACCCCTACCCCACCAAATTTACAGACAAACGCTCATTCGCACATACACAGTAAATTGTAATAAATTGACTAGTGCATGCATGTATGTGTGTGTATATGTGTGTTTGTGTGTGTGTGTGTGTGTGTGTGTGTGTGTGTGTGTGTATGTGTGCATTGTGTTACTGTTTAGTTTCAGGTGTACCTTGATGGAGCAGACCCATGATCAAAGGCATTCCATCCACAACTCTCTTTCTCTCTCTCACTCTCTCTCTCTCTTCTCTTTCCCTTTTTCTTCCTATTTTGCTTTTTTCAGACAGACAGACACATTCTATCTAGGATTACATGGTCCAATGTGTCCTTATTTTTTTTTTAAATGTTAGGATGTGATGTAGTCATTAAGCAACCACATAAGGACTCCTTCTGTACTTTACCGTGCTTTTTACAACAAGGGACCATCGTAACACATTGTAAGACAAAATATAAAGTAAAAATTATAACAGTAATAAAATCCTGCATAGAATTCCACGAAAAATGAAAATAACTGTGGAAGCTTTATGAATTGTAAAATATCACTCAGATGCAAGTGTCTTCTATGGCCCCGGGCCAACCAAAGCCTTGTGGGTGGATATGGTACATGGAAACTGAATGCAGCCTGTCGTATATATATATATATATATATATATATATGTGTGTGTATGTGTATATATATATATATATATATATATATATATATACATATATATGTGTATATATATATATGTATATATGTGTGTGTGTCTGTGTTTGGTTTGTCCCCCCAACATCGCTTGACAACCGATGCTGGTGTGTTTATGTCCCCATTACATAGCGGTTCGGCAAAAGAGACCGACAGAATAAGTACTAGGCTTACAAAGAATAAGTCCTAGGGTCGATTTGCTCGACTAAAGGCGGTACTCCAGCATGGCCACAGTCAATTGACTTAAACAAGTAAAAGAGTATGCATGGGACATAAACATCATGACCATCACTGTTAAACCCTTTCGATACCAACCCGGCTGGAACCGCCTCTGGCTCTGTAGTGCAAATATCTTGTTTTCATAAGTTTTGAATTAAAATCATCCACCAAACTTTAATCACAATTTACGTTCCTAACACAAGCTTAATGATAACTAAGTTTGAAGGTGGCGAGTTGGCAGAAATGTTAGCACACTGGGCGAAATGCTTAGTGGTATTTTGTCTGCTATTACGTTCTGAGTTCAAATTCCGCCGAGGTCAACTTTGCCTTTCATCTCTTCGGGGTTGATTAAATAAGTTCCAGTTACGCACTGGAGTCGATGTAATTGACTTAATCCCTTTATCTGTCCTTGTTTGTCCCCTCTATGTTTAGCCCCTTGTGGGTAATAAAAAAATAAGAAACATTAGCATGCCGAGTGAAATGCTTAGCGGTATTTTGTCTGTTTTTGCATTCTGTCCTTGTTTGTCCCCCCTATGTTTAGCCCCTTGTGGGTAATAAAGAAAAGGGCCAGAAAATAGTCAGCTCCATTTACATTGGCCACTTTTTCCACAATGGTCAACAAAGAAGACTCCTCTATACGGTTGCTCAACCTGGAGAAATAAGCAGCCAAATCTCCCTCATATTATATTATACCATCTAAAAAAAAAAAATAGGCGTAGGAGTAGCTGTGTGGTAGGTAGCTTGCTTACCAACCACATGGTTCCAGGTTCAGTCCCACTGCATGGCACCTTGGGCAAGTGTCTTCTACTATAGCCTTGGGCCGACCAAAGCCTTGTGAGTGGATTTGGTAGACAGAAACTGAAAAAAGCCCATCGTATATATGTAAATATATATGTGTGTGTATATGTGTGTCTGTGTTTGTCCCACCCCTCAACATCGCTTGACAACCGATGCTGGTGTGTTTATGCCCCTGTAACCTAGCTGTTCGGTAAAAGAGACCGATAGAATAACTACTAGGCTTACAAAGAATAAGTCCTGAGGTCGATTTGCTTGACTAAAGGCAGTACTCCAGCATGGCCACAGTCAAATGACTGAAACAGTCAAATGACTGAAAGAGTGAAAAAAAGAGGAAGTGCATATTCACTAATTAATATAGTTCTTATATACACAATATTTGAAAAATGAGATGACCATCAATGGAATGACTTTGATCATAGGTCTGCTTAATCAGACCCTTACCTGGGGCTAAACAACAACTACAAATGTAGACAATGTGGTGGGATATGTGGTAGTGGTGTGATGCAAACCCTCCCCCAGGCTGACTCCACAGACCCTTTTCTCTACTTCTGAGTTCCTCTCTCCCTTTCACTCTCATTCACCTCCCCCCACCACCACCACTGGAGGTCATCAATCACAAATGACAGATTGTACAGAAGCATCACAGCCATTAGATGAAGCTACTATCATTCTTGTCTGATAGATCTGAACTACTGTGGTGGGACAGCCTATCTGTTCCTCATTTCAGCCACCTCTGGTCAGGCAGACAAGCTCTGCTTAAGAAGTCAAAGCAAACTCTGTGCTGGTGTGTGTGTGTGTGTGTATGCTTGTGAACATATATTGTTTTTACATGAGCTTATATACTATATATAGGCACAGGAGTGGCTGTGTGGTAAGTGGCTTGCTTACCAACCACATGGTTCCACATTTCAATCACACTTTGGGCAAGTGTCTTCTACTGTAGCCTCAGGTCCACCAAAGCCTTGTGAGTAGATTTGGTAGATGGAAACTGAAAGAAGCCCGTCATATATATATATATATATATATATATATATATATATATATATATATATGTGTGTGTGTGTGTGTGTATGTTTGTATGTCTATGTTTGTCCCCCAACATCACTTGACAACTGATGCTGGTGTGTTTATGTCCCCGTAACATAGCAGTTCAGCAAAAGAGACCTATAGAATAAGTACTAGGCTTGCAAAGAATAAGTCCTGCAGTTGATTTGCTCGACTAGAGGCAGTGCTCCAGCATGGCCACAGTCAAATGAGTGAAACCAATAAAAGAGTAAAAGAGTATATATTATCCATCATCTGATGAAGCTTCAAGTAGCCCACTTGATTTACTAGAAAATTATGCTCTACCATTAAAAAAAGAGCCATATATATGTGTATATTGTAAGGTTTATATGCCAACATAATGTGGCAGTCCTGTAAAGGACGATGCTACTGTTGATTTAGCCCTGGGAAAACATCTTTTCCAGCTGGCTGATGACACCACATGGCTTTGGCTTCAGTTCCATTGGACAGCACCTTGGACAAATGTCTTCTACTATAACACTAGACTGACCAAAACTTTGGATGTGAATTTGATAGATGGAAACTGTGTGGAAGCCATTCGTGCATACATACACATATACATAAATATATATATATATATATAATATATATATATAATATATATATATATAAAATAAAAGCAAAGTTTATTGTGATCAGTGTTGTATAATGGTATCTGATAGTATGGTCAGTCACATGATCATGTGATATATTTATGCATATATATATATATACACACACACACGCACACACACACACATATACACATACATACATATATATATAGGGAGAGTTTACAAAAAAAAAACCAAAAGACAAAGACAGGTGGTGTACAAAACAAACAGATGTATTAGTATAACGCTCAGGAATAGAAAAAAGTCTTTTACATTTCGAGCCTACGCTCTTCTACAGAAAGAGACACAGAAAAAAACAAGGAGAGAAAAAAATGTGTGTAGTGGCTACTGATGTATCAAGTCTATATTTATATGACTTGATGTTTATGATTGTAGTTCCCCACTACTTGACAACCAATACTGGTTTGTTTATGTCCTCGTAACATAGCGATTTACTGGAAGAAACCGTAAGAATAAATACCAGACTTAGTACTGGGGTTGATTTGTTTGGCTAAACTCTTCAAGGTAGTGCTGCAGCTTGGCCACAGTCCAAGAACTGAAACATGTAAAAGAAAGGATAAAAGAAGAGTGCTATAGTCTTTTATTCTATAGGACAAGGCCTGGAGCCCAGTGCTGGACTGGTTCATATTTTATCAACTTTAACCCTTTTGTTACTAACCTGGTCAAAAACCGGCTCTGGCACAGTGGTAAAATGTCTTGTTTTCATAAGTTTTGAATTAAAATATTCCACCAAGCCTTAGTCACAATTTATGTTCCCAACTCTAGCTTCATGATAACTAAGTTATTTTACTAAATTCTTTGTTGTATTTAAACTAATTGAAAGAAACACAGAGCATCTCAAAATATATACAGTAACAAAAGGGTTAAACAGATGAAAGACAAAGTTAACCTCAGCAGAATTTGAACTCAGAATGTAAAGAGAGACTTGTCCAACATGTTAATGATTCTGCCAGCTCACCATCTTAGCAGTTCTATACTGAGAGGGGTTTTATACAGATTCTTAGCTAGCTAAAAACAGCAGCCAAATCTCTTTCAAATCATATTTATTTCATAATAGGCCAGCTCCCTTGGTGCTGCCCATGGGGCTATGACAACACTATGTTTAGAGGGATAGAGCAGAAAAGGAAAAGAGCCAATATAAAAGAGACACAGGAAAGTGGGAGGAGAGAGAGAGAGAGAGTGAGTGAGTGTGTGAGAAAAGGAGTGTTTCAATAAGCCAGCCAGTCAGCCTCACTGCAGCTAGCCTTGGCTCTGAAATGCTGAAAAACAAAGACGAAAAAATAAAAAAGAAAAGAAATCTTAAGGTGTAGGGCCAAGTTCAAAAGAAGAACAAGTCTGATGAATCTGTAACACTCAACTGTACATTACTTCTAGCTATCAGGTTTCTCCACCAAACAGTTGCTCAGGTGAAAGACAGGTCAATTTTAGACAAGGCAACACTTTAAACTCTTTTGGAGCTGATGGTAGGGTAAGGTAGCAATGGTAGTGGTGGCAAGTTTCATTGTTGCTGCATATATATGTGTGTGTGTGTGTGTATATGCATGCACACACTATATACATACATACATCAACATACACACACACACACTATATAAATATATATATATAGTGTGTGTGTGTGTGTGTGTATCTTTATGTATATATATATATATACACACACACATACATGCACACACATGTTTATGTATGTGTGTGTGTATGTATATATATATATATATATATATATATATACATACACATAAACATAACACACACTATATATATATATATAGAGTGTGTGTGTGTGTGTGTATGTTTATGTATATATATAGACACACACACATACATAAACATGTTTGTCCTCTCTGTGTTTAGCCCCTTGTGGGTAGTAAAGAAATAGGTATTTCGTCTGCCGTTACGTTCTGAGTTCAAATTCTGCCGAGGTCGACTTTGCCTTTCATCCTTTCGTGGTTGATAAATTAAATACCAGTTATGCACTGGGGTCGCTGTAATCGACTTAATCCGTTTGTGTGTCCTTGTTTGTCCCCTCTGTGTTTAGCCCCTTGTGGGTAGTAAAGATATAGGTATTTTGTCTGTTGTTACGTTCTGAGTTCAAATTCCGCCGAGGTCGACTTTGCCTTTCATCCTTTCGGGGTCGATAAATTAAGTACCAGTTACGCACTGGGATTGATGTAATCGACTTAATCCCTTTGTCTGTCCTTGTTTGTCCCCTCTGTGTTTAGCCCTTTGTGGGCAATAAAGAAATAAGAATAAGTACCAGGCTTTAAAAAAAAAGTAGACACCAGGATTAATTTGTTCAACTAAAATTCTTGAAGGAGGTGCTCCAGCATGACCACAGTCTAATGACTGAAACAAGTATAAAAAAAAATTAAGGATGTGTGTGTGTGTGTGTGTGTGTGTGTGTGTGCAGAAAGGAATATGGATATTGAAAATATAGAATATGTAGCTATTCTACAAAAACCTACTCAGTCCTCCTTCCCTTCCTTTCTCCAATATTTTAACCCCACGTCTCACATGAAGCCCCCTCCCTCCCAGGTTTTGTAGTCTTGCAAGCTGTATCGCAGTCTCTCTAGTGCTGTAAAGTGGGTGGCATTAAGATGCATGTACAGCCACAGAAACCATGCTGAAGCAGACACTGGAGAACAATATGGTCCTTGAACCCATGAGATCATAACAAACTGTTCTCCTCATTGCCAGCATGCAATAGAGATCTTAAATGTTCATCATAAAAACTGATGAGTCACATACTGCTATTGAGTTTCTCAATATGTGCATGACATCCACATTGACAGTTTTCTCCATTTGCATATCATTATATACATACATATGCATACACATACACAGACATGACAGAAATAAATAGATCTCCTTATAATCATTAAAATTTATTTAAATCTAAAATTATACATTCAAATTATCTATTAAATGTTGTAATGTGAACATTTAATATTTTGTAGATATGCTCTTTGCATTTTTCAGTGCAAAGACCCTATTGGGCATGTTACTGATGAGATGACGAATATTCTCTTCCAGAATTTCTTGCCAAGTTTCATGCAGTAATCTCAAATGATCTGGCTTTGAAAACACTTTTTTGTTCTTTTTATGAAGTGTCCTGTCCATAATGTCCCAGAGGTGTTCAATTGGGTTCATAACTAGTGACTGGCTTGGCCATGGGAGGTTTTTAATGCCATTCTCATCCAACAAATCTTGGGTCATTTTAACCATGTGACAAGGAGCCCCATCTTCCATAAATAAAGAGTCTTCTTTAATCATTTCACCACTGGAGAAGATTGGAAGGAGTCCTCTCTACAATGTGGACGCATATTTATCTGAAGTTATGTTTCCCTCACACTCCACCAGCTCTGATCAACCATTGCTCCAAATTGCTCCCCAAACCAACTGCCTTGTTTCATTGTTGGCTGCAATCTTTTCACATCAAATTTTTGATCAAAGAGTTTCCAGACCCACACTCAACTACTGTCAGGAAATACAGCAAATCTGGACTCATCAGGAAATATGACAGCGTCCCAAAATGCTAGTGGCCTCTCCACCATCTCCCTGGCCCAATCTTTTCTCTGCTTCATGTTGGCTGGTCGAAGAAGTGGCTTCCTTCTTGCTGCTCTGCCATAGCAACCGAGCTTGTGGAGATACCTGACAGCTGTTCTGAGACTGATATCAACTTGTTCTGCTATGCCAGAGGCCTTGCAACAAGGATTATCCACCACACTTCTTTTACCAAAGAGAAGTGTCCTGTCACCTTGGTTGATGTGGGTGAGGTGATTCAGACTCGTTCCCCTCTCTGGTGAATTGCACAATCACTCTATTAACTGTAGAAAGCAGGATCCCATGGTTTTCTGCAATTTTATGCTATGTCTATCACCAGAATGACCCACAGCCTCTTTGAAATTCAAACAGTTCCAAGGCTTCTTTTGTACATGGCAGGATTAAACAGTCACATATAGAACCTGAAACATAAAAATGTCAATTTATAAAAAATACAAACCTTACAAGTTAGAATAAACATAAAACAATGTTTTGTAGGGTGTCTATTTACTTCTGTCATGTCTGTGTACATATATATGTATGTATATGGGGAAGCTCTCTGACACACACATGCAAACATGGAAAAGTGGATATTAGAACAAAGTCAATGATGATATGCTTTTTTTTTTTTGTATAGTTACAGGCGTGGCTGTGTGGTAAGAAACTTCCTTCCCAGCCTGTGGTTCTGTAGTACAAATGTCTTATTTTCATAAGTTTTGAATTAAAATCTTCCACCAAACCATAGTCGCAATTTATGTTCCTAACACCAGCTTAATGATAACTAAGTTATTTTACTAAATTCTTTGTAATATTTAAAATTAATTGAAAGAAATACAGAACATCTCAACAGAAATACAGTAACAAAATGGTTAAATCAAATCTGTAATAAAAAGCATTCTCTCAGAGACCATCCCATCCTTTCGTGAGTATGTCGGACTACATTATCCAGTAAGATACAAGGGCATGATTTGTGTGAGCTAGCTGCTATTTCAGTGGACTGGTCACTCATTAGAAGCAGCCTTGGTTCATGTGTGTAATACATTTTATGCTCACTCATGTGAAATAGTATATCTGTATTAGTACCTGCAGAAAGGTAAGTGTAACAGGTAGAGAGAGATGAGAGAGATACAGGCATAGATAAATATATGTAGTCATATATACATACAGAATGTCTTGTCAGTGTTTGTATACATATACCTTACTCTCATTACTGAGTGTGTGTATGTATATATATATATATATAATAAATAATATTAGGGTAATAAGAATTATAGAAATTATTATTACCAGTGGCCTAGCACAAAAAATAAAAGAAATAGTCAATAGACTATATATTATTCACATAAAAATATTGTGTACATTAAAACACATTAAGGGGCTTCCAAATAGGAAAGCCTTTTGCTAGAAAGAGCAGTAGAAAACTCAAACCACTAATTATGGATAAATTCTCGAAAGGATTGAAATTTTGCTTTTTCTAGCACAAGGCTTTCCTCTTTGGAAGCCACTTAATGTGTTCTAATGTACACGATATTTTTATGTATGTATATATATATATATATATATATATATATATATATTTATATTAAGTGCATTACTATACATAAATGCTTCACGCTAGGGGGGACTCTTTAAGTCTCCCTCGCGTTCGGTACAATGTGGTTATTATAGTAGTTTTGACTTTAAGAGTCCCTCCTAGTGTGAGGCATTTATATATAGTAATGCACTTAATATAGATAAATGTATTTATAGGGAATAATTAATAGATTTTTTCCCTTATGAGGATTTTCATGCTAACTACTTGATAAATTCTTATAAAGATTTTATCCTATATTTTATATATGGCATTTTCAGACACTTATAGTGCCTATTAGGGTATAAGTATTCATTCATGTGCATTAACTACAGCACTAGAGCATTTTAACTGTTATTTCTAGCAATATAGGTATTTTTTAACACCCTAGTCACCTTTTTGTGACAATTATAATTCTCCTTTTTGGTGAAACATTGCAACCTGTCCTGTTTACATTCAGAGTTGAGCTTAATATCGTGAGGTCGTGCGTTCAATTTCTGGACCAGGCTGCGTGTTGTGTTCTTGAGCAAGACACTTTATTTCACGTTGCTCCAGTTCACTCAGCTGTAGAAATTATCCCTTGGATAAACATCAATGGCATGGAAAGGCTGGTATGCATGGGCGACTGCTGGTCTTTCATATAAACCTTGCTCAGTCTTGTGCCTTGGAGGGTAACTTTCTAGGTGCAATCCCATGGTCATTCATGACCAAAAGTTGCCACCCTCTCTCTCTCTCTCTATATATATATATATATATATATACACACACAGACACATACATACACACACTTGCATTGTTTGTTCATATAATTCCATATTTTCATTAGAGCATAGCTTGGATGGGAACTTGCTTGAGGCAGAATTTTATGGCTGACTAGTTTCCCTGCCACCAACCCTTACCTGTTTTTCAAGTAAGGGATTTCATTTTTACTAGTCTTTGAAAGCACAGAGTGACCAGTCAAAATGTCAGCAAGGAATCCAAACATCAGTAGCATTTTGCTCAAACAATGACAAACAAATCCATACAGACACATACAGTTCCCTCTTATATATGCAAATATTACACTTACTTGTACTTGTACTGACATTCATCTTGGGCTGGTTGAGTCGGTGTTTTGGAAGAAGTTTCGTGGGAATATGTGGATTTCACAAACGGGCCCCGACAATCCCGCATGCAGAGACATCCTGTTTGCCGCAGATTGTCCGCAGACGCAGGGACAACGACCGAGGAGCTGCCAGTTGCCGAAATAGACACTCCGAGGATTTTCACCAGAGCCCCGTCTGCCGGGTTGTGGCCCTAATACCTCTCGGTGTCAGACCAATCCGCCTTGAGTGGCCCTACTAGGAACTGAAGTTCCCGACGTCATAGCACTGACACTACCTGTTGCCAGCGTCCCTACTACACACACTTCACCAATATATATTGGTGAAGAATGTAAAGAATGGTAAGAAAATTATGAAGAGTGGTGCACAATGAATAAAGTCCTTTGTGGCGTTTGTTTTACACTGAGTTACAGGAATTCCCTTATCTCCTTCCTCGTCAAAGATGCAGTGAACCGGTGACTGGGTCACAAAGAAACATGTATCCAATAATGCTTAACGAACTGTAATAGAAAA
Organism: Octopus sinensis; assembly: GCF_006345805.1. Taxonomy (NCBI): domain Eukaryota; kingdom Metazoa; phylum Mollusca; class Cephalopoda; order Octopoda; family Octopodidae; genus Octopus; species Octopus sinensis. Next base: position 44,222,712 of record NC_043013.1, on the reverse strand, counting down.
TAAATCAACCACATAAATAGCATGCACACATTTATTTATTTTTTATTCGTTTCAGTCACTTGACTGCCGCCATGCTGGAGCACCGCCTTTAGTCGAACAAATCAACCCCAGGACTTATTCTTTGTAAGCCTAGTACTTATTCTATCGCTCTCTTTTGCCGAACTGCTAAGTTATGGGGGACATAAACAGACCAACATTGGTTGTCAAGTGATGGTGGGGGCACAAACACACATATATATATATATACGACAGGCTTCTCTCAGTTTCCGTCTACCAAATCCACTCACAAGGTGCAGGAGTGGCTGTGTGGTAAGTAGCTTGTTTACCAACCACATGGTTCCGGGTTCAGTCCCACTGCATGGCACCTTGGGCAAGTGTCCTCTACTATAGCCTTGGGTCAACCAAAGCCTTGTGAGTGGATTTGGTAGGCAGAAACTGAAAGAAGCCCGTCGTATATATATGTAAATATATATGTGTGTGTATATGTTTGTGTGTCTGTGTTTGTCCCCCCCAACATCACTTGATAACCGATGCTGGTGTGTTTACGTCCCCGTAACTTAGCGGTTCAGCAAAAGAGACCGATAGAATAAGTACTAGACTTACAAAGAATAAGTCCTGGGGTCGATTTGCTTGACTAAAGGTGATGCTCCAGCATGGCCACAGTGAAATGACTGAAACAAGTAAAAGAGTAAGGCTTTGATCGGCCCAAGGCTATAGTAGAAGACTCTTGCCCAAGGTGTCACGCAGTAGGACTGAACCCAGAACCATGTGGCTGGGAGGCAAGCTACTTACCACACAGCCACTCCTGCGCCTGTGTGTATATTCTTTTACTTGCTTCGGTAATTGAATCGTGGCCATAGAAAGACACTCCAGCACTAATTTTAAATCTGCTACCCTTCTTCCATCACCCTCCTTTTGCTGAACTCCTAAGTTACAGGGTCATAAACAAATCAGTACCTATTTCTTTACTACCCACAAGGGGCTAAACACTGAAAGGACAAACAAGGACAGACAAACGGATTAAGTCGATTACATCGACCCCAGTGCGTAACTGGTACTTATTTAATCGACCCCGAAAGGATGAAAGGCAAAGTCGACCTCGACGGAATTTGAACTCAGAACGCAGCGGCAGACAAAATACCGGTAAGCATTTCGCCCGGCGTGCTAACAACCCTGCCACCTTGCCCCCTTTAGTCTCAATCAATACCTGTTGGCAAATGGTTGAGAGACAAACCCAAGCACATGCAGACACACATATACACACATAAGTTTATCTCGGGCAAGAGAAAAAGCACTCAATACATGTGTATGGTACATGGTATAGAATATAATTATATTTATTCAGCTGATAAAATGAGTGTGTTGATATTTGTTTGTGCACTTAATATGAGTGTGTGCATGTGTATGTGAGAGGGAGCATGTATGTGGATACTCACATGCTGATATGTATGTGTATGATGTATGATATTTTATAATGTGCGTGCATGTATCCGTATGTGTGTGTGTATATATACAGGCCCTCGTTCCAGAGGAGCAGATCAAGACACTTGGAATGACACAATGAGACTAAACTGAAGAACATGAAGTAGTTTACTAAGTCTCAACCAGGGGCCAGGTAAATCGGGGACCCACTTCTGTAGTTGGTTGGTGATGAGGTGGTGGAGGTGGCGGTAGTAGTTACTGTAATGAGAGGGTGGTGGAAGGGGGATAGGAGGTGTCACTGATAGGAGGAATGGGAGTAAGACCGCAGGGTGGGGTGGGGGAGATTTGCCGGGGAGTGTAGGGCATGAGAAGTGCTAAAAGGGTGTGGATGTTGGATGTTGGGTGAGGGATAGAAGCCGATGTATAAAGGGAGGTGTTGAAATAGAGAAAGCGAGATGGGCAGAGAGACAGGCAGAAGCGAGTGATAGAAAGACAGAGTGACAGGTAGGAAGAGAGAGGTGGATAGAGAAAGAGACAGGACACAGAGATTGATAGAGACAAAGCAGAGAGAGAAGTGGTTATAAAAAAGAGAGAGAGAGAAAGAGAGAAGAACATTGAGAATGTATAGTAGCTGCAAAAAAAGGAGAAAGGAAGAGATGGAGGGAGAGAGGCAGATGTAGAGAGAGACAGATAGAGAAAGACAGAAAGAAGGAAAGAAATAGTGAGAAAGCCGGTATGAGTGACTGAGAGGGGAACCAGAGAAAGATAGAATAAGGAAGACTGGGATTTAGAGAAGGATAACTGCAAAGTAAGTGCATGTATGAGAGTGTGGTGTGTGTGTGTTTGGAGAGAGAGAGAGAGAGAGAGAGATGAATAGAATAAGAGGAGGGGGTAAATTTAGAGATGGATGGAGAACAAGGGAATGGAAAAGGACCATTATATATAAATGTGTGTGCATGCATAAGTATATATATATGTGTATACACACACACACACACACACACACACACACACACACACACGAAGAGAAAGATAGTGGGGGATGGGATAGGAGAAGACCTGGATAGTGTGGGAATGGGAGTGAAGTGGATAGACAGACAGGCAGACAGACAAAGAGGGGGGAGTATACAGGAGGGAGTTTCTTAGCAGGTAAGGAAAGAAAAAAAAAAAAAGCAAGCAAGGAAAAAGAAAGAAAAAAAGAAAAAGGCATGTGTTGCTCTTTAGTAGTGTGGGCGAAGCCATCCGAGCAGAGGCAGAGAGCCTAGGTCTGTTTAAGTGTAGGGATTTTCATATGACACAACAACAACAACATGAACACTATGAGTGTCGTGTGAAATATTACCACCAACGGGAACTGTTTTACCCCCTTAATTAATATTTGGAATGGATTTTAAGTAAGTAATTCATATTTAATGATTATGATCCTGTCCCACAATTTTTTTTCACTCACTCCCTCTCTCTCTCTTTCACTCTTTCTTTTTTTCTTGACTAATTACACTGGGAAGTTACTTTCGGTATTCCGCCTGGTATTTACTTTTTTTCAGAACATCATTAAAAAAAAAAAAAATTCCTACCGGAATTTGTTGCCCCTCTTCATGGAGTTCAAATCTCATGGAGGACAACTTTGCTTTTATCCTTTCACTGTCAATAAAACAAACTTCTGGTCAAATACTAAGGTTGTTGGCATCTCCTAACTCCTCCCTTAAAAGTACTAGTCTTCTGCCTAAATCAAAAACCATTATTATTATTATTATTATTATTATTATTATTATTGTTGTTGTTGTTAAGGTGTGGAGCTGGCAGGTGAAAGGCGTAGCAGCATTGAAGCTGTCTTTGCTTCATGAGTTCAAATTCCACAGCAGTTGATTTTGCCTTTCATCCTTTTGGGGTCGATAATATAAAGTACCAGTGAAACACAGGGGTCAATGTAATTGACTGGTTCCCTCCCCCAAAATTTCAGGCTTTGTGCCTTTAGTAGAAAGGATTATTATCATTATGTCCCACAGGGGTTGACTTCGCCCTTCATCCTTTCAGGGTTGATAAAATATGTACAAGTTGAGCACTGGGGTTGATATAATTGATTTACCCTCCCCCCCAAATTGCTGGCCTTGTGCCAAAATTTAAAACCACCTTCATCATCATCATCATCATCTTCATTATAATGTTTTATCATTATTGTTAGGGTGTTTGACAAAATAACTTGTGGAATTTATTTTTTATATTCTGAGTTCAAATGCCTATTGCAGGCCAACTTTCCTTATAAAATATGTACCCTGCCCTTCCCCGTCAAATACCATCATTGATTTAATTGACTAAACTTACTCCTTAAATTTTGGGCCTTGTGGCTGGCTATGTTAGAAGTCATTACTATAATTATTATTATAATGCGTTGTCAAAACTGTTGTTCTGATTTGTTATTTTCTGAGTTCAAATCACACCAAAATCACAGTTGATTAATTAAACAACAATTAATTTGCTTTTTTTCTCACCCCATCCACTAAATTTCTGTCCTCACACCCATGGATAAAATCAACATCATCATCATCATCATCATACAGCATACCATCACTTCTGCCCCCCCCCCCACGCCAACCACAATTTGTTATTTATCGACAGTCTTCCTGTCTGTATGTCTCCCTTTTATTGTAAACAAGTGTTTGGTGTTTTTTTTGCAAACACCTTCAAGTTTACAAATACTAGGATGAAGAGACATTCCATTACTTACTGTATTATTTATACCCCATAACTGTAGATGATTTGAGCAAGAAAATTTCCCTTTCCAAACAGCCTGGAGTATATAAGAGAGGCTCCATCTACATATTATGAATGAAAACATCTATTTCTTCCTATTTTATTATAACTCACTCTAACTTCAACTTTTTTTTGTTTTGCCAGTGTTTTAACTCTTTTACACTCTACAGCTGATGGCAGGCAGTAATGTTTACTGGAAACTATTGCTGCTACTATTACTTGTCAATCAGAGTCTCTCTACATAGTCTCATTCTGCTAGAAGTAGCAGCCAAATCTTCATTACTATGCTTTACTATTTTCAAAATTTAAAAAAAAAGTGCGGGAGAAAAATTAGATAATGTAATTCTAGGCACAGACATGGCTGTGTGGTTAAGAAGCTTGCTTTGCAATCATTTGGTTTTAGGTTCAGTCCCATTGCGCAGTACTTTGAGCTAATGTCTTCTGCTTATAGCCCTGGGACAGCCAATGCATTTTAAGTGAATTTGGTAGGTGGGAACTGCGTGGAAGTCCATCGTATATATATATATGTGTGTGTGTGTGTGTATGTGAGTTTTTGTTTATTTTCCCTCCACTACTGCTTGACAACTGTTGTTGGTTTGTTTACATAGCTGTAACTTAGCAGTTTGGCAAAAGGGTCCAGTGGAAAAAGTAGCAGATTTAAAATCAAGTACAAGAGTACTAGAGTTGATTTGCTCAACTAAAACCCTTCAAGGTAGTGCTCCAGTGTGGTCGCAGTCCAATGACTGAAACAAGTAATGGATAAACGATAAATACATTCCAGTACATATAGGATGGCAACTTCTAGAATGTCTCTGACCTCAGACTAAATAACAATTCCAACCTTTGTTATCATTATTATTAGTACCACTGTGTAAGGTGACCAGCTGGCAGAATCATTAGCACATAAGACAAGGTGCTCAGCAGCATTTCATTTGCCTTTATGTTCTGAGTTCAAATTCTACCAAGGTTGACTTTGCCTCTCATCTTTTTGGGCAAGGGGTCAATAAAATAATTACCAGTTGAACCCTGGGGCTGATCTAGCTAGTATCTCTCCCCTGAAATTGCTGGCCTTGTGCCAAAATTTGAAAGCATTATTAATACTGCTGTGTTACCAAAGACTAGGTCTTAGAATTTACATAACCTACAGACGAGACAATTGTTTCTTCTCTTTCTTATTTCAAGAATTAGAGCCATATAGAGTTAACATAGTTTGTGTTGGATTTTATCCTGATAAGATGAGGAGAAAAAAAAGGTTTTTTCTAATGAATGAGGGGGATCAACCATCTCAAGGGAATCTCTGATATTGCGTCACCAGCTAGAAATAGCAAACAAATTTACCTCAAATTACACCCTACCATTTTAAAGAAAAGAGAGGTACACTGAATAATGTAGTTTTAGATGCATTATCCCTGGGATTGAGATGAAATGGTTATGGCTCAGATACAGGCTTTGTGATGATCCCATTTGGACTGTGGGCCTGATCAATCAGAAGCTACATGGGTGTTGAGCAAAATTAAGAAGGAAAATATAAACCCATATCTTTGAGTAAATATATAATTGAAAATTAACAAAATTACTTTATTTTTCTCTAAGTCCAGTACATATTCTAATGGTCTTTTTTACCAAATCTTTAAGTCATGAAGACATAAGCAAACCAATACCAGCTGTCAAGTGGTGGGTGAGGCAAACACAAAGATACTCACATACACACAAATATATGAGGGAGTGCTGAAAAATTGCTGGCTTTGAGGGTGTCACGAAAGGCCTGGTTGGAGGCACAAGGCTAGCAACTTTAGCGGGGTGGGGGTTAATTACATATCAACCCCAGTTTTTTAATTGATAACTAATTTTGTCAATCCTGAAAGGATTAAAGGCAAAGTTGAGCTCAGTGTGATTTGAACTTGGAATTTAAAGAGCCCCCCCCCCCCAAAAAAAAATAGACAAAGTATGTTAAAGGCAAGACAGATAAGAGATAAGAATAGGGATAAGAATTCAACAATTTTCAATTAGACTGTGATAGTGTAAAATATCCTCCTGTGTAGGAGACCATCCCCCTAATCACTGAACCACAGCCATCAACAGCAGCCAAGCTTCAAATCACACTCTAGCATCTTAAAAGGGAAAAAGGCAAAAGGAACATTTGGTGATGCAGTCTGACATACAAACATTATGTTTGGATAAAACATAGGATGGTCAGAACTAGAATAACTTTCCTCAAGAATTTATTTGATTAGAGTTGACTTGAGCAACAACAACAGTGGAGGCGCAATGGCCCAATGGTTAGGGCAGCAAAAACGCAGTCAGAGGATCACGGTTTCACTTCCCAGACCGGGCGTTATGTGTGTTTATTGAGTGAAAACACCTAAAGCTCCACGAGGCTCTGGCAGGGGAGGGGGTGGCGACCCCTGTTGTACTCTTTCGCTCCGACTTTCTCTCACTCTTTCTTCCTGTTTCTTGTTCCCGACTTCCTACGCAACCGCTGAGCCTGGATGCGCATTCATCCATCCGTCGATGCTCTCGGTGTCGGGGGTTGACGTGCTTTCTCTTCTGTGGGTCTTATGAATAGCAAAGGACCACGTTTCGCATTTCTCCCAAGAGGACAAAGACCGCTTCGCTCAACAAACAAACAAACAAGCAACAACAACAACAAAAGCAACTGGAACAAATATATTATTTTTTTATCTTTTACTAGTTTCAGTCCCTGGACTGTGGCCATGCTGGGACACTGTCTTGTAAGATTTAGTCAAACAATTCGACCCCAGAACTTTATTTTTTTCTAAGTCCCGTACATATTCTAATGGTCTCTTTTGCCAAATCTTTAAGTCATGAGGTCATAAGCAAACCAATACTAGCTGTCAAGTGGTAGGTGAGGCAAACACAAAGATACTCACATACACACACATATATGAGGGAGTGCTGAAAAATTCTTGTCTTTGAGGGTGTCACGAAAGGCCTGGCTGGAGGCCCAAAGTTCTGAGTTCTTTTACAAGGCTTAGAAAAACTGAAGGACCACTGCAATAAGTGTGTGAATCTGAAAGAAGAATATGCTGATTAAAATCATAATTAACTGATCCTCCTGTATTTTCTTTTACCCAAAACCAGGAACATTGCAGTACCTCCTCTTAAACACAACAGGCTTTCATACAGTTTCTGTCTACCAAATTTACTCAAAATTTACCCAGCTGAGGGCAATTGCAGAAGACACTTGTTTAGTTTGCTATACAGTAAGACTAAAAATCCAAAATCCTGTAGTTGCAAAGCAAGCTTTTTCACTACATAGCCATGCCTGCTCCTATACTTACATGTGTGCCCTGAATGCTGAGCAGTAAAGATAAATACTACAATGAGATGAATCTCTAATATGTATGAACATTTTCCAGAACTGGTGGCTCCCAGACTAAGCTTTGTATCAAATCAGATGATGAGTAAATCCTTCACCTTTAAGTAAATATGATATCATCATCATCATCATCATTTTAGCGTCCACTTTTCCATGCTTGCATGGGTTGGACAGCATTTATTGTGGCAGATTTTCTGTGGTCAGATGCCTTTTCTGTTGCTGAACAATATAATATTTTCCCCTGACCAGACATGTTTTTGCAGAATATTGGAAATTATTGCATTTATTTACAGCAATACAGGCACAGGCATGGCTGTGTGGTAAAGAGCTTGCTTCCCAACCACATGGTTCCGGGTTCAGCCTCACTGCATGGCAAGTATATTCTACATGGCAAGTATAGCCGAAATCTTGAGTGGATTTGGTAGACAGAAACTGAAAGAAGCCCATCGTATGTGTGTATCTTTGCCCCCCACCCCCATCACAGCTTGATGACTGGTGTTGGTGTGTTTATGTACCTGTAACTTAGCAGTTTGGCAAAAGGGACCAATAGAATAAGTACTAGGCTTAAGAAATAAGTCCTGGAGTCAATTTGTTTGACTAAAAACTCCTTGAGACAGTGCTCCAGCATGACCACAGTGAAATGAGTGAAACAAGTAAAATAAAAGAATAAAAGAATGTCGGGACAAAGATGCACACACGCACACATATGGCAAGCTTTTTATGGTGACCATCTACAAAAGCAACACACAAGGTTTTGGTCATCTCAGGGTTATAGTAGAAGTCACCTTTCATAAGGTCCCATGGATTAACAATGTGTGAAATGGTTAGTCATAGACATGATAGGGAGCAGACATGGTATGTGAGAAAGATATAAACATAAGTGGACATAATAGACATGACCAGGTAACTATGAGGAGCAGAAGCCATTATGGTAGTGTAGATGAGATAGAATAAGGAAACAAAACACCTGTGATGTAGAGGTTGAATGAAGAATTATGGTGAGTAATTCCGACCTATCAGTCAATTGGATGCATATTAAATTGTTTGTGTGTGTAACAGTAGTAAGGTTCCAGGTAAGTTACCCAGGTACAGATAATTAGAATCGGAAAATTAGGATCCAATATAATTAGATCAGACACGAATACATTGAATTCAGAGATGAGATTTAGTATAGTTTCAAACACTGATGTAGTGAGATTGTTGTTATGACTTAAGTATTAGATCAGATTTATGAATGAAGGCTGTCCAGTCATGACCAGCATACCGTTTTTTAAACATGAAGTCAATCAGCAGAGTTTAGAATATAAGATAAAATTAGCTTGCAGCATTTGATCTGGCTCTCGGCACTCTGAATTCAAATTTTGCTGAAGTCAACTTCATTTTCCTTTTTTTTTTTTTTTTGTGGGAGATGGTCAATAAAATAACATCTCAGCCCAGGGCAAGTGGATGGGTGAAATTTTTAGTGTTGAACAGGATGAATGCCTTGCGGTATTTGGTATTTGTTCAAGGTATTTGTGGTATTTGTTCAAGGTGGTGAGCTGGCAGAAACGTTAGTGCGCCGGACAAAATGCTTAGCGGTATTTCGTCTGTCGTTACGTTCTGAGTTCAAATTCCGTCGGGGTCGACTTTGTTTTTCATCCTCTCGGGGTCGATAAATTAAAGTACCAGTTACGCACTGGGGTCGATGTAATCGACTTAATACCTATGTCTGTCTTTGTTTGTCCCCTCTGTGTTTAGCCCCTTGTGGGTAATAAAGAAATAGGTATTTGTTCAAGTTCTTTGTGTCCTTGGTTCTTGGGTGGCAGACTTAAGCCATCATTCAGTGTAACACTACCATCAGGTCCTTGAGTGTCTTTATCAAAGTTCTCTCTGTTGTAAGCATTTGGGTTGCCAGTTTGAGGATAACTTCTTCCCTTGCCTTCCTGTAACTGGTACTAAACAACTAAATACCATAAGGTAGTTTGTCCAGTTTTACACAGATTCTGTCATTCAAATACTGTTTAGTTGTATTGAATATATTTAACAATTATGGAATCATCAATTAATGTAGGTCCAGGTATACTTTTCCTGCAATTGTTATGGTTTTAGGGCTTGTCAGCAATGAAGAACATGTGACACCTCCTTACTTCTTTCTAGTTAACTTTCGAGTTAACTCTGCCACCTGCATTGAGGTCCTGGAAATAATTATTAAGCCCTAGATAGACAGTGTGTGCAATGAAGGCCATATGTGTTTCAGTAAGACTCTGCACTAAAGTTATTATCTGTTATTATATAAAAGGATTTAGCAAATCTTATCAGGTGGTGCTATTAAGTTAGACATGGCCTGGGCCAATCTTTGGTTGAAACATATCTAAGCTATATATATATATATATATATATTATATATATATATATATATACACACACATACATATATATATATACATATACATACATTCATATATATATATATATACACACACATACATATAAATATATACATATACATACATACATACTTTCATATATATATATATAATATATATATTATATATATATATATATATATATATATTTACACTGAACCGCAAAAGAAACGTGAGACATGTGTGACTGTGAAATATGTTTTAGTTTCATTATGTCTGAGATAAATTTGATAAAATCAATTTCTTGAATGCACTTTAACCACAGTCTATGGGTTGTTGTCATGTGTTCTGGTAGTAAGTGGATCTAGCACATCGGGGTTGTAGAGTGTGACATGTTCAATAATGTGTTCAATTGGGTTCAAATCCACGCTGAGAGCTGGCCATGGCGTGGTTCTAATGTTGTGCTGATGCAAGAAGCCCATGGTAACCCTGGCTGTGTTCCTGCTGGAACACGTGGCTATGGTGACGTGTGAAGAAGGGCACGATGTGAGCCCTTAGGATCTGGTCAACATAGCACTGCACTGTGATGCAATTCTCTCTGCCTGCACCAACATTTTGGAACACTGGGGGTCCAATTCTCTGATTCTGGCCTATAGCATCCCAAACCATGATGTTTTGGCCATCCCATGCGTCTCTCTCTCTATGACACATGCGTCTCTGCAGCATTCACCCCTCCTACTCCACACCCTCACTCTACCATCTGAGGTTGAAATGCAGTTCTGGCTCTCGTCAGAGAAGACTATCAACCTCCATTGTTGATGCTGCCAATGTCGGTGCTGTGTAGCCCATTAAAGTCATGCCTGATGGTGGAGGGCAGTGAGTACAGGCCCTCAAGCAGGACAATGGCAATGTAGGTTGTTGGTGGCCAGTTGATGTCATACTGCGTCATTGCTGATGGGTCGCTGTTTAGTGCTAATGGTCTTGTGAGCTGTCACACTGGTCTGAAGTGATCACAGAGGTGTTGCAAGTGGATGAAGCAGTCCTGCCTGGGTGTGGTCACCCAGGGTGTGCCCTCTGCAGGCACTGTCAGCAGTGCTGTTGGTGTTGTTGTATCAGTGTTGCAGGCAATAGATGGTGCTGGTATGAGCATTTTAAGCTTTTGCCACAACCAGGGCACACTGCCCTGCTTGCTCTTGGCCAATAGTTTGTTCTCTCTGCACTGTTGGCAATCAGGTCATACTAGATGCATCCAAATTACGAATGCCAGAAAAATGGTTCAAGTTGATCTTTATACCCATGACCTCCACGAGGTGCAAGTGCAGTTTGGTTTCCATGACAATTGTTTGCAACTACCACCCAAGGCATTCAATCAACACAGCTGTGTTTTGGTGTCTCGTTGCAGCAAAAGTTGAAAGGTTACTTGCAGTTTGGGTCTCAGCCGTAAACCAGCATCTCTTGGAATATTTACACTTACATCCCCAAAATAAATTTTCAGAATTTACCATATAAAAATGGCATTTGAAAAATTCGCATTTCTTTTGCAGTTCAGTATGTAACAGTTTTTTTTTTAGTTCTTATCTACCAAACCTTTGCATAAAACTTTGGTCAGTCCTGAGGTATAGAACAAGACACATGCCATAGGGTGCTACATAATGGGGTTGAACCCTAAACCATGTGGTTGGGAAGCAAGCTTCTTAACAACACAGACATGCCTGCATCTTCACAGTCATGCCTTGTACCTCACAGCCATGAAGCACCTATAAAGTAAATGTGTTGTAATTACTGTTGTTACTAAGCCCTGGGTTCAGACCTGATCATTTTGTTGTATTTTTTCTGTTTCAAATACGCATTTAGAACTACATTATTTAGTATATCATCCCCTTTTTCTCTCATTTATTAAAGACAGAAAGGTATACAAGGGAGATGCGATCGTTGTTATTTCTAATGGATCGAAGAGCCACAGAAAGGCTTTCTCACTGGTCCAGACTAATTTTACCAGTGTGTGTGTGTGTGTGTGTGTTGATTTGATAGATTTAATTTTAGGACAATTTCCTTAAAATTCCCATTAAGATGGTACTAGACAGGATGTAGTGGTGAGGGGCCAGACAGACTGCTGGTCCAGATGTTTACATTATTATATACAACTGTTGCTCCAGTTACAACACCCATCCCTTATGCACTGATAAAATGAATAACTGACTTGGTGAGACTTTTATCTTCATCTTTTTCTGCTTTTCAAAAAAGGTTTAATCTCTGTTCATCCCTAGCTGCTACTGCTGCTATGCACACACACACACACACACACACACACACACACACAGTGTTTATGTAGATGTTCTCATTAAACTTGTATTTCATGCTGGGTACTTCCCAGCACCAAATAGAACAAAGAAGCACAGAGAGATGAAGAAGACAGTATCTGCAGTGATAACACAAAAACCAAACTGTGAGATTACTGCAGAGTTCAGTCCTGCATGGATGACTTAGGCACTGAGTGTAAAAAAAAAAAAAATTAAAAAAAAATTAAAATCAAAATCAATCAACATCAATGGAAATTGTAGCTGTGATACCAGTGCGAGTGGCACGTAAGAGAACCATCCGAACGTGGCCGTTGCCAGCACCGCCCCGACTGGCCTTCGTGCCGGTGGCACATAAAAAGCACCATCGAATCGTGGCCGTTGCCAGCCTGGCCTGGCTTCCGTGCTGGTGGCACGTAAAAAGCACCATCCGATCGTGGCCATTTGCCAGCCTCGTCTGGCATCTGTGCCAGTGGCACGTAAAAAGCACCCACTACACTCTCGGAGTGGTTGGCGTTAGGAAGGGCATCCAGCCGTAGAAACATTGCCAGATCAGACTGGGCCTGGTGCAGCCTTCTGGCTTCCCAGACCCCAGTTGAACCATCCAACCCATGCTAGCATGGAAAGCGGATGCTAAACGATGATGATGATGTTTTAATTTCATTTGTACTTGTTAGAGTCATTGGACTGCAGCCATGCTGAGGACACTGCCTTGAAGGGATTAACTGAACAAATCGACCCCCAGTACTTATTTTTCTTTTAAGGTCTAGTGCTCATTCTATTGTTCACTTTTGTTGAACTGCTAGGTTATAAGGATGTAAACATTACATATAAATATATTATGAAGTCACTCTTGAGTACTATGGTTAACTTGTAACCCCATACAACCTGTTGGACTGATGAACCACTGTGGGTAGTCTAACAGCCTAGCTATCAGACTATTCATATATGTTGGACCATCATATGTCAAGAAAAATGATGGGAGGATTCACGATATATTATTTATATATGTGTGTGTTTAGAACTACATTTTACACACACACACAAGAATTTTTTGCGTAATGAGATAAAAAAACCAAGGCTGTGTAGATATTAGAACCTTTATAGATAGGTCTTACAGCTGTTTCCGGGATATTTATTAATTACATCCCTTCATCGGAGACGGTGTGAGAAAATGGTTAAGTCATAGTTAGTTTAGATGTGATACAAAATAGAGAGTGAGATGGAGGAAAGAAAATAGATGCAAGATATGTAAGGATATCAGAAAGCAAAAGAATAGTTTTGCATTCCATAACAAAATCGTTGTACTATACATTGACAATTTTTGATAAATTGGTATCTGGAGCAGCTGGAGATTTGATAGTTTGACCAAAAGAACTGGCTATTGCAAGCAAAATGAATATTGTAAAAAACGCATTTGGCCAAATTTGGATATACAACAGTTTAACATTATAGCAACAAGATATATATATATATATATATATATATATATATATATATATATCTGTAAAATAATATGTGACAATTATTCGGTAGCCAAGATAAAACTCTGAGTTCGGATGCCGAGATGGAAATCCACAACACCATCTCTTTGGTCATCTGGCCATCTGAAAAATGCCTTTTTTTAGATAGCGTTTTTCAGATGTCCAGATAACCGAAGAGATGGTGGTGTGGATTTCCACCTCGGCATCCGAAACTCAGAGTTTTATCTTGGCTTCCGAATAATTGTCACATTATTTTACAGACAAATTTCCTCTTTTTACATAATATTGAGGTCTCTTTCTTTCTTTTGTTATCTTGTTATCTTACCGTTTTTACCAATATATATATATATATATATATATATAATATATATATATATATATATATATATATATATATATATATAATTAGTTTCTATATGGTATAATTTAATTATATCATTGTTATTTCATTGTTGAATTGATAAAAGGTGGTTCTCTAATTTATATATATATACTAAATACTATTTACTGATACATACATGATGATATATAGGACATGGTATGATGCATATTGGCTGCTATTCCTAGCAAATTAAGTGATTGGATAGAAAAGTGGAGAATGATGATCCATGGACAAAATTTCACCATTATATAAAATCCTATAAATTACATGTCAATGAACAACAATTGACCTTATTTATTTTCAATACGTTTTGGCAGATTTCAACAAGAATATGTCATCACTGTTGCTCATTATCAGAAAACATACTCTCCCTTAAAGCAAAACTAGATTCACTTCTATAAGGGAACTTTGAAATAACTCAGTGTTTCCACCTCATTGTGCCTCATCTCAGTGAAAGTGAACCCAAGTTAATGAATCTCACACATTCAAAACCCAAACAGACTCCATGAGTTGTAAAATTTGACAATCGTTATTTTTCTCAGCATAAATACTTTTATTTGTAGTTTAATTTATGTCATACATTGTGGAAAATGGAATAATGGTTACAAAATTCCAGTAGACCAATCACTGGCTGACTGGATTTTTGGTGGTGAGAGCAACAAGGGAATGTTTATCATAAGACAGAAAAAATATTTCAAGGGTAGTTGTTCATAAAACACTGGCTTTTCTCAGATGTTTATATTTGGTGTTTATATTGGAGAGAGAGAGAGATATAGACAGACAAAGGTAGAAACAGACAGATATATATATATATAAAACTATGAAAATGACAGCATAAAAACAAAATACAATAAAAGTTTATGTTATTAGATTCACACTCAGAGAATTGGAAAAGGATGTCTTAACATTTTGGTTTTAAATGCTTCATCAGAACAACAGACAGCTATCATCCATCATTTCCACTCTGACAGTTGGAGTTGCCACACCATTGCAGTAGCACATTCTGTTACTGTTGGATAACCACCTTGGATTACAAGGGATGCTGTGTTCCTATATGTCTATATAATATGTATATGCCAGCTTTCTACATTTTCCACTTATAAGGCTTTGGTTAACCTAAAGCAATGGCAAAAGACACTTGTACAAGTTGTCATGCAGTGTGCAGAGGGAACAGACAGATGTGCATCCACAAATTCTTATGAACTTGCAATTTGCTCCTGGCATTAAAAATATTTCCTCACTATGGCATGCAGAATACCTATTTGGCTTGTGATGCTTTGAGGTATTTCTTCCAGCTCTTTGCCTTTTTTGAGTTCAAATCCTGCCATAGCCTACATGGGTGCCTTCAGAAATGTCTATTCTGTTGTAAGGAGTTGGATCATGTTTCTAGTTTGAGAATATCTTTCCTCTCCATCCCACTCCCTTCCACCAATTTCGGAAACCCTGTAATGGGTCATAGGCACTGCCTTCCCCTGGCTAAAAAACATAAGAAGCATGGGTGACAAGATGTGCACAGTAACAGGTGTGTATACAAGAGCACAATGAAAATGATAAAAAGCTATTGATGATGATGATATATTTGGTTAGGGATCATTACCTGCTAAGAGAAGAGGCATTCTTCACATCAAAGCTAACCTTTATATCCACCTCTCAGTATTTGAATGGAAGATATGTAAAGCATACAAAGTTTCTATTCATATACTCCTTTGCATTCAATACTGATTAGTATCAGCTAGCAGGGTCACTCATCCAGCCCTTTCACTCCAACCAGCCCCTGGCCTTCAGACATCTATTGATTAATAGGGTGTTTCAGAGCTATTTATCACTCCACCCTTCATTCCATCTACTTCTCTTTCTCTCTCTCTCCCTCCTGCCTAATCCATATTTTTTTGCTTTTAATCTTTGCTACATCTTCTTGGCAGATACTTTCTCCTTCAAAAGTCTGTGTGTCTGTGGAGAGAGAGAGAGAGGAGAGAGAGAGAGAGAGAGAGGAGGGAGACGGGTAGAGTTAAAAACAAATAAAATGAGGAAGAATATGAGGCAAGGAAACAAACAAAACAAATATAATATGAGGTTAGTCGAGGAATATATACATTTTTGTTTACAAACAAAGAGAAGTACTCAATATCAGGTGTAGAGTTTATATCTATTGGGAATCAGTCAATGACTCTTTATTGCTACTCAGATTCATATATGTTCTAATTTTGCACATCTATAAAGGCTCAGAATGAACAGACAGTGACAACAACAACACTGCTTGTAGTGACTACTCTACAGTGAAAATATAAACAGATACACAGATGCACACAGACACATACATATATAAATACACACACACGCACACACATATATACATACTTGGAAAAGGATGTCTGGCATTCAATTAAATAATAATATAAATAATATATACTCTACTCTATTCTGTTTTCTCCCCCATCCTTCTCTAATTCCCTTTTTCTCCCCTTCACCATTTTTTATCTGTCTCTTTCTCTTTTCTCTTTCTTGTTGTTCACATGTGACCATCGTCCATTTTTCCTTTCCTCACATGACCATCTTTCTTTTCCTCCAGGGCGTCTTCTATCTCTCTCTTCTATCTTTTCTCTTGTCAAAGAAAATATTTCTCCAGTGTTCGCTATTTTCCCCTGTTTCTGGTCTAACAACCCTCCATGTTTGTTTTTGTTCAGTTTCCTTGTATGTCTCCACTGTCCTGTTTTTGTTTCCAACTTTGACCCTCCATAAATCCCAAATTTTATTTTGGTATTTATGGGAGCAACAACTGTCTCCGAAGACTCATAGCCGTTCTTTGTGTTACTTGTCCTGTTTTCCATATTTTTCTCTTATTTAACTCATTTATTTTCATATTTCATGTTGTTTACTGTTGGTGACGTCCTGTATCCATATATGCATATATTTACACACACACACACATATATATATACACACACACACGCACATATATACAATAGGCTTCTTTCAGTTTACATGTACCAAATTCACTCACAATACTTTGGTCAACCTGGAGCTAGTGTAGAAAACACTTGCTCAATGAGATGTGCAAAAGCAAACATCTTATTTACACAGCTACGAATAGGTTTCTTACAAAGCTCTGGCAACCAATTCCATTCTCAAGGTGCTAGTCAACCTGAGTCTTTAACACTTTTGAGACAGACAATATTTTGGTACTTGTAGCCAAACGACTGTATGTTCAAGTCCAGTACCGGTATTTTGTTTTGTCCTTGAGATGGACGCAATTCTGTAATCATTGCCAAACAGATCTATGAACAAAGATATTCCAACTGTAAACATACCACTTTATATATATATATGTATATATATATATAAAGAACTATCTTCATTATTTACATTTGATGGATATTTGTCCTCATCTTTTGGCTGATATACCCTCCAGGTATTTTGGGAAAATTTCGAACCTGGGTTCTCATTCCTAAGGTATTTTTCGATGTTCTTCTTATTATTATTCTGGTCACTGCCTGGAATCAAACTTGGAATCTTGGGGTGAGTAGCCCGCGCTCTTAACCACTACGCCATATGCCCGTGGGCAACTATGGAGTGAATTTTAGGGCTTATAAATCTGATATTTTTCTATCCTTCTTCAATACCAGTTCCCATATGCTGCTCATATCTGCACTCGGTCTGCTTAGGAGGTTGTTTTGTGTCCTAGAATATGTGCTGCTTTTTTTAGTTTTCATATTTTCCATTGGTGTTCTCTGTCTATTATTTCCCAGGTCACAGTAAACTTTTACCAACAGAAGCCTTAAATAATTCGTATCTTTTACTTATTACAGTCATTGGAATGTGACCTTGCTGGGTACTACCTTGAAGGGGTATAGCTGAACAAAATCGAACCCAGTATTTTTGTTTTTTAAATAAAAGTCTGGTACTTATCTTGTTGGTCTCTTTTGCCAAACTGCTAAATTACTAGGCTGTAAACAAACCAACACTAGTTGTCAAGTGGTGCTTGGGGACAAACACAAAGACACATATGCATAATGTATTATAGTATACGAGGTGCAATGGGTAAATTATAGCCATTTTATATTATTAATTTCACACATGTGCATTGCTTGTTTTTAATTTTGTCGACTACACAGTATAGTAGGGTCAGTTGGGCACCATCTGAAAGTAAAACAGCTCCATGACAATTCAGTCTGCCAGAAATTTGGATAGAACATGCTGTACTGGTTGGCATTCATGCTGGAAGTTCCAATACAAACATTTCAGAGTGTTTGGGTGTTAATCTGAGGACATGTTCCACAAGTGATAAAAATCAAGCATCCAGCCAATATCGTGGTTGAAGCCAAAGGTGATTTTATTGAATAAATTTATTCTTTAGTATTTCAAGATATTTTTATGTAATTTTGGTAAATATATCTGTTAAAATGAGATGTCAGGGTTATTTTCATTTTTGCATAATTTAGACTACAGTTTATTCACCGCACCCTGTATATACAACAACTTTCAGTTTTCATGCACCAAATCCACTCACAGGACTTTGATCGGCTCGTGGCTATAGTAGAAGACATTTGCCCAAAGTGCTATGCAGTAGGA
The DNA here is from genome assembly GCF_006345805.1 of Octopus sinensis. Taxonomy (NCBI): domain Eukaryota; kingdom Metazoa; phylum Mollusca; class Cephalopoda; order Octopoda; family Octopodidae; genus Octopus; species Octopus sinensis. The sequence continues at coordinate 44,204,122 of NC_043013.1, read as the reverse complement.
CTGAACCCAAAGCCGTGTGGTTGGAAAGCAAACTTCTTACCACACAATCGTGTCTCCCCCTATAATACAGATCATTTAAAAAAAACAAAATCAACCAGTGTTTTCAAACAAATTGCCCTCAGGGCATTTGTGCAATCCCAAGTCACTTGTCTCATTGTAAATTCAATAAACCAATAATTGTGCCATTAGAAACCTGTAACCAACAATGCTATTGTTCGTAAAATGTGATATAAAATAAATAATATTTAACAGAGTGATGAAAATGCCCTGCAGTATTATTATTTAGTTATGTTCTTTTATGTTGCAAAGTTCAGATTTCACTGAATCGACTTAACTGGTAATTTATTAATTCCTCTGTGGCTGATAAAAATAAGTAGCAGTAAAGTACTGGATTTGATTCAATCAACTACACATCCTGCCCGTAAAAATGTGTAGCTTTATTGCCAAAGTTAGAAATTTAATATCGTTAGAAATATGATTGTACTGTTACAAATGTAATTATAAATTCGACTGGATAACATAGAGACATAGTAGATGATTGGTTGTCTGAATCCTCTACAAGTGTTTCATTGGTTCATTTCATGCAAGATAAACAGCTGCAGATAATGTATCTATTACACACAGATGTAGAAAAGAATAAATTTACAAAGCTGTTAGTTTGTCAAAGTGAAAAATGCAAGGTTGTGAACAGTTGTCCTTCAAAAAGGATATAGAGCAGTAGTTCTCAACAGGGATCCATATTAACTTTTGGTGGGCAGTCCACACATGTAAAATAGTAAATTGGGAATCCACCGTAGTATATTAAGGGTCCATGCAAAAATGCTACTTTGGATATATTTATTGCAAGAAACAGCAAGAATTCTGTTTTTTCTGGGGTTTTATATAGTTCAACCTACACAAGTGAATGTGTGAATAGGAATTTTGCCTGCCGTTATGTTCTGAGTTCAAATTCCGCCAAGGTTGGCTTTGCCTTTCATCCTTTTGGGGTTGATAAATTAAGTACCAGTTACGCACTGGAGTCAATGTAATCAACTTAATCCCTTTGCCTGTCCTTGTTTGTCCCCTCTATGTTTAGCCCCATGTGGGCAATAAAGAAATCAGAAAATAGAAATTTTGTAAGGAGCATCTATAAAACTAGTCTTCAAATGTCAAATGTCAATGGGGCTCCACCAGAATAGAAGAGTGATCAAAGCAGTCCACAGATAAAAAATGGTCCAGAACCACTGATTTAGACACTAATCACAAAATTACAGCTGAACACAGACCACTAGCAGTTTTCTTGAATTCCAAACCTTACTTTATTACACAAAAATTAGCCTACTGTAGTCAAGTACTTATATTTGATTTGGACTCAGAACTAAAAAAAAAAAGCCACCACAAAGCATTTTGTTGAATGTTCTGATGAACCTGCAGGTTCACCAACTACTTCTAACATAAGCATAGGGCCTTAAATTTAGAAGGGTTATTTGATTAAATTGACTCAGTTCTTGACTGGTACTTTATTTTTATCAACCCCCAAAAGGATGAAAGGCAAAGCTAAGAAAAAAATTAAAGAATGGTGAAATGAAATCCACTGCCCCGACCACTACCACTACCTTTACCACTTTACACAACTATGTAAATAAAAAACAAACAAAACGTGTCAGGAAGCTGGTAGGTGATGTTAAAAAGTCTGACTGAATATTTACTAGTTAGCCGATCTGTAACTGGTGAAATGGTGGTGGAGGTGAGGAGGAGGGTGGGGGTTAAGAGCCATACTGTAGACGTGTGTATATGCATGAATACTCATTACACATGTACAGACGGTAACACATTCCTTATGCAATGATCATCAGAGATTATTTGTATCTGATATAGGAAAGAAAAGAAAAAAAAGCCCACAAGAATATTTCTTTTCACTAGAGACACCAGAGACAATTCGGGGGGAGGCACAGAGGAAGTTGATGGTTAAGGGGTAAGACATGGTGTGTATTTAAATTGAGTTGGTATATTACTAGTACTTGTTGTTATTATCTTATCCTTGGAGGATGGAGAAAGACAATGATGGCTCTAATGGGATTTGAGTTCAGAACAGTGGGATTTTGTCATCTGGCATGCTACCAACACTATTCTTCTCTGTTTCTATATATGTAATAACAACAACAACAACAACAATGAAGGAGTGAGACAGCTACAAAGACATACAATGGTGGCGGAGTTATAACAGAAAATAGATTCAGTAAAATAAGGCATGAAATATAAGTAGATATGGCATACTAATAAGGCGGCGAGCTGGCAGAAACATTAGCACGCTGGGCGAAATGCTTAGCAGTATTTTGTCTGCCGTTATGTTCTGAGTTCAAATTCCGCTGAAGTCGACTTTGCCTTTTTATCCTTTCGGGGTCGATAAATTGAGTACCAGTTACGCACTGGGGTCGATGTAATTGACTTAATCCCTTTGTCTGTCCTTGTTTGTCCCCTCTATGTTTAGCCCCTTGTGGGCAATAAAGAAATAAGATATGGCATACTAATAACGATTTCAAATTTTGGCACTAGGCCAGCAGTTTCATGGGGGGGGGGCGTAATAAGGGATGAAAGGCAAAGTAGACTTTAATGGAATTTGAACTCAGAACGTGAAGACAAACAAAATACTGCTAAGCATTTCACCTGGCGTGCTAACGATTCTGCCAGCTTGCCACCTTATATGGTATTCTAATAATAGCTGATGATGTTGTAGTGTTCATGATGCAAGGGAACCTCCATTTAGTGGGGTCTGTGCAATGAATGAACCCCCACAGATCCATACAATCACCTTCAACACGAAAGGCAAAGAGTTTTCTTCAATTGTTTTTCTCTGACCTTCAAGCGTTATACTTAGAACTGTTTCATCTACTGCTGCCACTTTTTGCAACACTCAAACTGGATTTTCAATAAATTTACTTGAGGACAGCACCTCCCTCATCACCCTCACTTTCTTTTCCAGTGGATCCTCAAAAAGTTAATGTGAGCTTGGTCAAAGAGCGAAAGATCAATATTCAGACCTTTCAATCTCAACTGTCTCACAACTTCTTTTTGAATAGCTAACAGACAAGGTAAACAACCTTCCCTGCCTCATTAAAGGTGAATGATTGGGCAGTCATTATGATGGATTTGGCCAATAGCCAAACCCAGAATATCTTTTATCTTTTACCTGTGTCAGTCTATGGCCATACTGGGCACCGCCTTGAACAATTTTTTGTTGAATGGATCAACCTTAATACTTTTATTTTTTCAAGCCAGGTACTTATTATATCAGTCTCTGTTGCAAACTGCTAGGTTACGAGGATGTAAGCACACCAATACTGGTTGACAAGCAGTATTTGGGGACAAACACACACACACACACACACAACAGGCTTCTTTCAAGTTCTATCTGCCAAATCCACTCACAATGTTTTGGTCAGTCCGAGGCTATAGCAGAAGACATTTGTCCAAGGTGCCCTGCAGTGGGACTGAATCTGGAACCATGTGATGAAGAACCAAGCTTCTTACCACACAGCCACGTCTGTATCCTTAGTAATAAATTTAAAATCTATTGCCAAACATCTTGGAATCATGAAGATTGCATATCCATAGGGAGAGGATGGAAGCTGGCATTAGTATTCTGAAGAGATAAGTGGATGTAAACATATCACTTTGACAGAATGTCAGTCGGCCAGAGGTAAATTTTCCCACAATGATTTCAAATATAGGAAATGACGATGATGATAATTTCTGACATAGGCACAAGATCCCAAATTTTTAGGGGCTGGAGGGTGTAGTTGATGATGTCTACACTCAGACATATACTTTACATATATACAGTATATAAAGAAAAAGAAAATACACTAACACACGCTAATCCACACATGCACAAATATATAAACGTTTACACAGACAAATGCTCAACATTTATTTATTTATTGTTCAGTGACATAGATACAATTATAACTCAGACAACATTTGTGAACTTTCTGTTTATCTATTTGTGCGTGTGTGTGTGTGTGTGTGTGTGTGTGCCTGTGCATGCATGCATGTGTGTGTGTGTCTGACTGGCTATCTGTTTATCAAACTTTAAATAAACAGTAACTAAATATGACAAGACATTTAGTCTACTTCTTCACTGATCCAAACCTAAAGATAATAATGATTTTTAACATAAGCAAATGATTTCTAATATAGATACAAGGCCTTAAATTTAAGGAGGTAGAGAAGATAAAGACGAATTTCATTGGCCATATCTCCCAGTACTCTAAACCAATAATTTCATCAGGTTGAGCACTTTTATTTTCAAACTGTACTAGGGGTGAAATTGCATAGTTGTAGAGAAGTGCAGGAGAGGCTGTGTGGTAAGTAGCTTGCTTATGAACCATATGGTTCCAGCTTCTGTCCCACTGCGTGGTACCTTGGGCAAGTGTCTTCTATTATAGCCTTGGGCTGACCAAAGCCTTGTGAGTGGATTTGGTAGACGGAAACTGAAACAAGCCCATCATATCATCATCATCATCATCGTTTAGCATCCGCTTTCCATGCTAGCATGGGTTGGACGGTTCAACTGGGGTCTGGGAAGCCTGAAGGCTGCACCAGGCCCAGTCTGATCTGGCACTGTTTCTATGGCTGGATGCCCTTCCTAACGCCAACCACTCCGTGCATATATATGTATGTGTATGTATATATATATATATGTGTGTGTGTGTGTGTGTGTGTGTGTATATGTGTGTGTGTGTGTGTATATATGTGTGTGTGTATATGTGTGTGTATATATATATATATATGTGTGTGTGTATGTTTGTGTGTCTGTGTTTGTCCCCCCAACATCGCTTGACAACCGATGCTGGTCTGTTTACGTCCCTGTAACTTAACGGTTAGGCAAAAGAGACCGATAGAATAAGTACTAGACTTACAAAGAATAAGTACTGGGGTCGATTTGCTCGACTAAAGGTAGTGTTCCAGCATGGCCACAGTCAAATGACTGAAACAAGTAAAAGAGTAAAAGAGCAGGGACATGTATTTCATAATTTTTTCTAATTTTGGTACAAACTCGGTAATATTTTAAGGTGTTGGTGATAGTTGATTACATCAATACCACCCCCTGTTCAACTGGTACTGATTTTATCAACCCCAAAAGGCTGAAAGACAGAGTTGATCTTTGTGGAATTTGAACTCAGAACAGTAAAAGCTGGAAAAAAATGCTACTAAGCATTTTGTTTACGAGTGCTAATGACTCTTGCTTTTATTTTGTAAATTATTTATAATTATTTAGATAATTTATTTCGAAAGAGTCCAGAAGCTGGCTACCCGCATGGTTCATGGTCTCAAAAATTTGTCCTACGAAGAAAGGCTGAGGACGCTCGACCTTTATTCTCTTGAAAAACGCTGCCGCCGTGGTGATCTCATTCTCGCCCACAACATCATAAGCGGAAAGTGTAACCTCTCGAAAGAGCTGTTCTTCACTCCTGCTCCAGAGCGTCGGCTGCGGAGTCATTCCGAAAAGCTCTACCTGCGACGATTTCATCTCAATCGAAGGAGAGGAGCTTTCTCCGTCCGGGTTGCGGATCCGTGGAACAAGCTGCCAGACGAGATGGTGAAGATGCCAACGACTGCTTTGTTCAAAGCCTCCCTGGACCTCAAGTGGCCTGAACTCTTTACATGAACACCACTCCATGTCCCCCTACATGGCCTTGCTATTTGCTTTTGAGCCAAATTAACTAACTAACTAACTAAAATATATAATTTATCTTATAATAGATATTTTATAATAATGAAGACGGTTTTGCACACTACAGGGCCAAGAGATTATTAGGAGGCAAGGACATGCTCAAGCAAATTGAAGTACTCCTCAAACTGACGATTTTATCATGCTCAAATGACCTCTGCTCTTTTGAACTAAGTTCAATACCACCTCAACCAAGGCCTGCATCCAAGTTTCTCAACCAGGGTCCATATGGTCCTTGGGAGTCCATTTCAGATTTTGTAGTTAAAATTTATACACAATAGGCACAGGAGTGGCTGTGTGGTAAGTAGCTTGCTTACCAACCACATGGTCATGGGTTCAGTCCCACTGCGTGGCATCTTGGGCAAGTGTCTTCTGCTATACCTCGGGTCAACCAAAGCCTTGTGGGTGGATTTGGTAGACAGAAACTGAAAGAAGCCCGTTGTATATGTATATATATATGTGCATGTGTGTATATGCTTGTGTGTCTGTGTTTGTCCCCCCAACATCGCTTGACAACCGATGCTGGTGTGCTTATGTCCCTGTAACTTAATGGTTCAGCAAAAGAGACCGATAGAATAAGTACTAGGCTTACAAAGAAGAAGCTCTGAGGTCGATTTGTTTGACTAAAGGCAGTGCTCCAACATGGCCGCAGTCAAATGACTGAAACAAGTAAAAGAGAGAATAAATTGGTTACACTTCTACAATACACAAAATGTTTTAATAATTTTTTTTTACACAATTCATAATATCTAATTATAAAAATATAATAGGATTTATTTAACCCTTTTGATACCAATTGGCTGAAACCACCTATGGTTCTATAGTACAAAAATGTCTTGTTTTCAAAAGTTCTGAATTAAAATCTTCCACCAAACCTTACTTACAATTTATGTTCCCAATACTAGCTTAACGATAACGAAGTTATTTTACTAAATTCTTTGTTATATTTAAAATTATTTGAAGGAAATACTGAGCATCTCAACAGAAATATGGTAACAAAAGGGTTAATGGCTACAAGGGTTCATCTGAGTAAAATAAGAATCAAAAAGGTCCATGACTAAAAAATGGTTGGGAACCACTAACCTATATAATACATGTCTCTCCTCCTCTTTACAGTGTCTCACTCTTTCCCAGACCTCCCTCTAATCTCCATTCTCAATTCATTCTCTCCAGACAATCTAATCTCAGGAATTCCATTATTGACAACGTTTTTCCTGCAGATGTTGATTCTCAGATATTCAAAGGAACATCAACCATATGAATTTCAATTTTTGGAGGGAACTGCAAATGTCATGATACACTGCTGCTTACCTCTTGGTTTAAACTGTTAACAAAATAAATACAGTGTATTTTAATCTATTCATGGCAATGATAAGTCTTATTCAACAGTCAAGTTAGTTACAAAATCTAAGATAATCTAAGACCCTATTGCTAGATGTTGTTCAGGAAATCTACCAGTGTGTGTGCATGGGGGTGTGTATGAATATGTTTGAAGAAATGGTATGGCATCAGATTATAAACAGCTCAGAAATTAACTAAATGCACCAAATGTTGAAATTTCCTCTTCCTTATGGTAAAATTATTTATTCCAGGATTCACCATTAGCTAATAGCACATCATCACTGATTTCTTCAGATCCTACTATTTACTGGAGTATCAATTCGATGACTGGCATCTGTGCTAGCAGGGTGCAAAGAGCACCATATCAGTGTGATCGTTGGCAGAGCAGCTATTTGAGTATGATCGTTACCAGCATCGCCTTACTGGCACTTATGCCTGTGCTAGTAGGGTGCCAAGAGCACCATCTGAGCATTGCCAGAGCAGCCAACTGGCTTCCGTACCCGTGGCACGTAAAAGGGCACCATTCGAGCGTGATCATTACTTACATTGCTTCACTGGCACGTGTAAAAAGATTCGAGCGAGGTCGTTGCCAGTACCACCTGACTGGCACGTAAAAAGCACCCACTACACTCTCGGAGTGGTTGGCGTTAGGAAGGGCATCCAGCTGTAGAAACTCTGCCAGATCAAGATTGGAGCCTGGTGCAGTCATCTGGTTCGCCAGCCCTCAGTCAAAATTGTCAAACACATGCTAGCATGGAAAGCGGACGTTAAACGATGATGATCATCATCATGATCATCATCATTTCTGTCAGATGTTAGACCAATTCCTGCAAGATTCAATCTAGATCTTTCAATTCTATTTTCTTTTCTTATGTTAAATCTTAATTAGTAACATCCTATAATATTCTTGGAGCCAATTTAATTACTCAAATTGTCTTCCCTTAATAAATTTAATCTCAAGGCAAATGTATGGTCACTCAGTATACCTGAAATAGAAGCCAAATCTCCCTCAAATTACATACCACAGTATCAAAGAAAAAGAAGAAATAAATGCTAAAATGTATAAAAATTGTATCCAAAACAAACAGATGTGATGGTCATGGTTAGAATGCCATTCATCATAGGTCTGCTTGACCTGGCTGAATTAGTGCTAGAAAACAGGAATAAAACCAGAGTGCTTCTAGATAACCTGCCATATAAAAAGGAATGTCAATAAATAGTTGTCCAAAGAACTCTATGGTTGGCAAAGAGATGGGATGGTCATGACTGGAGCTCTTTTGATCATTAATTTGTTAATTCAAGACCGGCCCAAAATTAAACAACGACAATAACTGAGCTAAGCATGGTGTCGCTTTGTGTCAAGAGAAATCAATACAATGGATTATAGTCAAACAAATATTATCAACTTTTTGGAACAGTAAAAACAAAAACATAAATAGGAGTAGGGTGGGGGGTAAATGAAGAGAAACAGACTCAGAGTCTTTGGTTTGGAATAATAATAATAAAAAGAAGAAGAATATTAAAATAAAGATGAAGTAGAAGAAAACACAATTAAACATGTTATCTGTTATTTTGGCAGACAAGAATTACAATTTGAAAGAAAGGAAGTGGTAAGAAAAGTCTGCATGTGCTTGCATGCATGTGTGTGTGTATGTAAAGGGAGCTGGGGGATATATAAACAGAAACCCCCCAACCTATATATATATATATATTATATATATATATATATATAATATATATATATATATATGTTATATTATATATATTTATATATTATATATATATATATTATGTATATATTTATATATATATATATATATTATATATATTTATATATATATATTTATATATATTATATATGTATATATTATATGTATATATTATGTATATATATATATATATATAATATATATTATGTATATATTTATATTATGTATATATTTATATATATGTATATATTTATATATTATATATATTATGTATATATATATGTATATATATGTATATATTATGTATATATATGTATATATTATGTATATATTATGTATATATTATGTATATATTATATGTATATATATATATATTATGTATATATATATTATATATGTATATATTATATATATATATTATATTATATATATATATATAGTATATATTATATATATATGTATATATATATATTATATTATATATATATTATATATATATGTATATATTATATATATATATATATTATATATATATATATTTATATATATGTATATATATATATATTATATATATATATGTATATATTATATATATATATATATGTTATATTATATATATATTATATATATGTATATATATATATATAGTATATATTATATATATTATATATATGTATATATTATATATATGATATATATGTATATATTATATATATATATATATATATATTATATATATATACATACACATGCATACACACATACATACATCCCTTTACAGCCGGAAGAATGGAAAAAGGTGTGGGAAGAGTAAGCGGTATGGTGGAGGTAAGGTACGGGCGGGGTGGGGGTGGGGGTGAGAAATGGAGAGTGCAGTTTGTTTGGTGTGAAGGAGCAACCAGATAGAAACTGAGAAGAGGTGGTGGTGGTGGTGGTAGCAATGTAGTAAAGAAATGAAGGTGAGTGAGGAGGGGGGGGAGGGGGTACATGTCTATATATTTTTCTGGTATTTTCTCCTTCACCTTCTTCTTCTTCATCATCATCTTCTTTCTGGTTTAATAATCAGATTTTATTTCGGCTGGAATTAGTGAATTCCATTTGATGTGTTCTGCAGATTACCCAAACATGTTTTGTCAGCTTCGTTTTCCAAACAAATAGACATTAACTTTTTCAATTGATTCTTTTTTTATTATTACTATTATTATTATTATTATTATTATTATTTAGATCTTGCCTTCATTTCAATAGTTTTATAAAACCAAACATAGAAACACACACACAGACACACACACACACACATTTATACATACATGCATGTTAGTATACATATACACACACAAATATATCCTTTATTTTAAGTGTTAATTTTGAGAATTTGTTCATTATTATTATTATTATTATTATTATTGTTATTATTATTATTATTATTATTATTATTTAGATCTTGCCTTCATTTCAATAGTTTTATAAAACCAAACAGAAACACACACACACACACACATTTATTTATACATACATGCATGTTAGTATACATATACACACAAATATATCCTTTCCTTTAAGTGTTAATTTTGAGAATTTGTTCATTATTATTATTATTATGTACGCACAAACATGCACATAAGCATATATGCACTTATATATGAGTTTGTGCGTGTCTGTAAATACGTATGTACAAGTGTGTCTATATATAAATACACACACACACACACACATATATACACAGTACATATAAGCATACATTAAATAATAATGTAAGAAAGAAAAAAAAAGTTTTGGGAAACTCGATATTATTTCATCATCACTGCGTTTCACATCAAGTTTTATCTAATTTAACTCCCTATTTTTTTTTACTCTCTCTGTCTCGCACCCCACCTCCACCTTTTATCTTCACTCTTTTAAACCAAACTCCATTACATTCTTCAATGACTTTTACTCAAATAAACCCCACCACCACAAACAACAGCACCACCCACTGAATTCTCATTGTTGTTTTAGACTACCATACTATTTCTTGTGGGGAGTGGGTATTTCAGTGATGTTTTAAAAAAAAATTCTTTATTACTGTTATTATTACTTTTATTGTTATCATTCTTAATATTGGCTTAAAATTCTGGCACAAGGCCATCAATTTCAGAAGTGGGGGAAAGTCGATTATATCAACCCCACTACTCAACTGGTGCTTATTTTTATTGATCCCAGAAGGATGAAAGGCAAAGTCGACCGCAGTGGAATTTGAACCTGGAACATAAAAGAGGGATGAAATGCTGCTAAACGTTTTTTCCCAGTGTGCTAATGATTCTGCCAACTCACTGTCTTATTATCATTCGTAATATTGTTGTTATAAGAATGGTGATGAAAATGAATAACAGAATTTATTAGTTATAGATGTACTTTTACATTTTGAGTTCAAATCCCACAAGGGTCAACTTCCGTCTTTGGCTGATAAAATAAACACCAGTGATCAAATTGATCAACTTTAATCAAAATGATCAACTGAGTTTACTGTGATTGAAATGATAGACTGAATCATACTGCCAAAATCTGTGCTCTTGTCATATTTTAGATACTGCAGTTATTATTATTGTTATGAAGGCAAGGCAATGAGCTGGGAAAAGTGTTTGCATGTCAGACAACAGACTTAGTAGCATTTCTTCTGGTTAAGCTCAATCCTATCATGGCCACTCAGCCTTTCAGGATCAATAAAATAAAGTAGTAGTCAAGTACTAGGGTCAATGTAATTAACTAACGCCCCAACCTATATTGCTGGCCTTGAGCCAAAATTTGAAATTATTATCATTATTATTCTTATTATCATCATTATTATTATTATTATTATTATTATTAAAAAGGCGGTGAGCTGGCAGAGTCATCAGCACACCAGACAAAATGCTTAGTGGCATTTCATCTGTCTTTACATTCTGGGTTCAAATTCTACCGAGATTGACTTTGCCTGTCATCCTTTTGGGGTTGATGAAATAAGAACCAGTTGAAGACTGGGATCAATGTAATCGACTCATCCCGCCCCCTAAAATTGCAGCCCTTGTGACAAAATTTAAAACCATTATTATTATTATTATTATTATTATTATTATTATTATTAAAATGCCAAAGACAGTGAGCTAGTAGGCTCATTAACACATTGGGTAAAATGCTTAGCAACATTTGGCCTGTCTTTACGTTCTGAGTTCAAATTCCGCTGAAGTTGACTTTGCCTTTCATCCTTTTAGGGTCAATAAAATAGGTTGAGTAGACTGAGGTCAATGCAATCAACTTATTCCCTTCCCCACAAGCTTACCGGCCTTGTTCCAAAATTTGAAGCCATTATCAAAGTGTCAAACAAAATATCTCACAATAGTTATGCTCCTTTGCAATCTGAGTTCAAACCTCACCAGAATCAGCTACACATTTTATTCTTCCAATCAGAGGTTGATGAAGTACTGAAGCTGATATAATTAACTCTGCTTCTTACCACCACCTTGTGCCTATGTTTGAAATCATTTTATAAAATTTTTTTAGATAATTTTTTTCTTACTATTTTATTACATTAATCTTTTTTTATTTTTAACTCCTAAAACGAAATTTTTTTAATTTTAATTTTTTGTTGTTTATCAGTTAATTTTCTTGTTTTATTTTCTTAGCACACATTTTCTTTATATATGTATATTTTAAATTTTCTTTTACTTTTTTTGCAAAAGAAAAAAAAAGAAGCTAAAGAAAATGTTTTAACATTCCTAAATAGATGTTTCTAGTTTAAGTGAAGTAGTTATCCTCATTCCCCTTACCTCTTCGCATCCCTCTGAGTTTTTTTTTTTTATTATTCTCTCAACTTTAAAAGGAGGAGACAACAGAGGTTGTAGGTGGGTTTGGTTATCAGCAGTAGGAGATACCAGACTCCCACTGATGAAGGAGAAGAAAAAAAAACTTTTCTAGTTGTCAGTAAAAAACATATGGTTAGGTTACAGAGGGTGGGTACTTAGTGGGGTGGGTGGAGGTTAAGTACTGCTGTTCTGCTTACTAAACCTGAGACCCAACCAACACCAATGAGGGAATCTCTAAGTGGTCGTTCATCCTACTAGAAGTAACAGCCAAATATTCCTCATGTTAAATCCCAACATTTAAAAAAAAACAACATATGGTTAAGTTACAGAAGGTGGATGACTATTGGGGGTGGCAGAGGCAGGAAAGAACTGTTGTTCTGCTTATTAAACCTGAGACCCAACCAATACCAATGGAGATAATCTCTAAGTAGTTGCTTGTCCTACTAGAAATAGCAGCTAAATGTCCTGCTTGTCGTACCCCAGTGTTTTAAAAAAACATGGTTAAATTTTGGATGGTTATTGGGAGGGCAGACTGTAACAATGTTCTACTAACTAAACTTGAGCGCCAACCAATGAGGGAACCTCTAAGCAGTCATTCATCCTGCTAGATAGAAATAACAGTCAAATTTCCCTCCCTTTAAAAAAGAAAACAAGGTTAGATTATAGAGAGTGGGGGATTATGGAAATTGGGGCCAATAACACTATTCTTCTAAACCTGAGAGAAAGTACTGCTAGCCAACTAACAGCAATGAGGGAACCTCTAAATGGGCATTCATCCTGCTAGAAATAACAACCAAATCTCCTTCATCTTACACCCTATGGTTCCTTTTTATTATAAGAAGTAGCACATATCAAAAAGACAGGATGGCCACAACTAAAATGCTTTTGTGTGTAGGCCTGTGTATGACCAGGGTTGATCTTAAGTTAAACAATGACAATAACTTTATGTGATTGCTTGACCTGCTATAAATACCAGCCAAATCTCCCTCGAATTACACCTTAACATCTTGAAAAGGAGGGACACATTGGAATTATTCAATGTATCCCACCTTTTCAAGATGTTAGGGTGTAGACCTAAAATACTTAATACTCTTGAGTAATGGTTCTCAACTGGGATCCATATGACTCCTAGGGGTTCATCTAAGATTTTAGGGGGTTCACAGAAGCAAAATACTAAATTGAGAATCTAAAGTGGTATTTTAAGGGTCCATTAAAAAAAAAAATTCCTTTAGATGTATCTATTGTAAGAAACAGCTAGGTTTCTGGCCACTGAAGAATGTTCTCTCAGAGAGTTTTGTCATAAACCTACAAAAGTGAATGTGTGAGAAACAAAATAGGAATTTTGAAAGAAGCATCTACAAAACTAGTTTTTAAACATTGAATGGTTATGTGATGGGGGGGGGGTCTATCAGGATAAAATAGTAATCAAAGGGGGCCCCATAAGTAAAAAAATGGTTGAGAAACTATTGTTATAGAAAATTTTAGGATGGTTATGGCTGGAAAAGGTTGTTCTTTTTAGTGAGTTGAGGATCTCTTGTTGGATCAAATCAAAATTGTTAGTTTGAAATAATTAATGATAATCTAAAAAAAAATGGCTTTGCATTGATTGATATAATGCTTGAAGGATTTTCCACTTCAGATCATAGTCCACAACAAGGATAATAAATCATCATATTAGTAATTTCTGTGTGTAAGGTGGTCAGCTGGTAGAATCATAGCACACCTGGCAAAATGCTTAGTGGCATTTTGTCTGCCTTCACATTCAGGGTCAATAGAATAGGTACCAGTTGAAAACTGGGGTTGGTGTAATCGCCTTTCCCCTCCCCCAATATTGCAGGCATTGGGCCAAAATTTGAAACCAATATTTCTATATGTATGATTAACAGAATCATTAGAGAATCAAAGTATCTAGTTACATTTCTTTATATTCTGAGTTCAAGATACAGTCAGCTTTACTTTTTTATCCTCGTGGAGGGATGTCCTCGTGGTTGATATAATTTACTTTCCTTTCCCACCAAATGTGTGGCCTTATGCATATGTAAGGAATTAATATGAATGTGTGTGTGTTTGTCTTTGTTTGCTTGTTGAGGTCAGTTATGCAAATGCAATAAAAACCACAGATTTACTGGCAGCAAGTGTGAGAATATTTGAATATTCGTAGCTCCACTTATCTGTACATAGGAACAGCTGTGTGTTTGAGAAGTTCACTTTGAAATGATGTGGTCTCAGGTTCAAATACCACAGTAAAACACTTTGGGCAAGTGCTTTATGCTATAAGCTCAGACTGAGAAAAATTTTGTGAGTGAAAATGATAGACTGGAATTGTGTGGAAACCTATCTGAGGAATTGCCTAGTTTAACCCTTTAGCATTTAAACTGGGCAGATACAGTCTTTCACACCTACCTTGCAATGTGATTCTCAAAATAAACAGTCATAAGTACAAGAGTGGCTGTGTGGGTTCAGTCTCACTGCATGGCACCTTGGGCAAGTGTCTTCTACTATAACCGCAGACCGACCAAAGCCTTATGAGTGGATTTGTTAGACAGAAACTGAAAGAAACCCATCATATATATGTACACTTGCGTCAGAAATTAATTAGCACTTCTCAAATTTCTACATTAAATAGGTTAAATCAATTAACCTATGAGCTGTTCAAAACGTCTTACACGATGAGAAAACTTAGTATGGTGTGATTTTGGTCCTTGCGAGGCGCTACCTATATCTATTAAACAAAGGAAGATTTGTCTGCATCCGCACTCCAAGTTGTTGCACTGCTATGTCAACATCATAAGGCTGTAGACTCTCAAACTGCTCTGCAAACAAAGTTACGTCATCGTTCTGCGCAACAGTGAACTCGCAACAAATAATAGTTCAAGATATGGCCACTAGGTGACAGCACATACCTTGAGTGAAGAGCAAATCAAGGGTGCTAATTAATTTCTGACGGTAGTGTATGTATGTATGTGTATATATATGTATATATATAAAAATATAAAATGGGACAAGAACACAGAAATCCAGATAAAGCTGTTTTCCAAGGAATCTAATGCTCTTAGCTTAGTTTTTCCTTGGGGCTGGCCAGATTGGAGTAATCTCAAGATTAATCAGCCGAAATTGTGAGGATGATCCTGTTCGTGACTGAAGATTAAAGGCTTCGAATGACCCGTCCTTGTTTTTTGTATCGTCTATCTGGATGTTTAGCATTCTTGTCCCATTTTGTATTTATATATATATATATATATATAGAGCAACGTACGTACACTTTGTTCTCTTATATATATATTTCTTTATTGCCCACAAGAGGCTAAACATAGAGGGGACAAACAAGGACAGACAAAGGGATTAAGTCAATTACATCGACCCCAGTGCGAAACTGGTACTTTATTTATCGACCCCGAAAGGATGAAAGGTAAAGTCGACCTCAGCGGAATTTAAACTCAGAACGTAACGACAGACGAAATACCGCTAAGCATTTCGCCCGGCGCGCTAACGAGTCTGTTCTCTTATATATATATTTGTGTATGTGTGTGTGTGTGTGTGCATGTCTGTGTTTGTTCCCCATCACTGTTTGGCAGGTGGTATTGGTGTGTTTATGACCCTGTAACTTGGCACTATGACAAAAGGGACCAAAAGAATAGGTACCATGCTTGAAAAATAAAAAAAAAGTACTGGGATTGATTTGTTCATCTAAAGTCCTTTCATACAGTGCTCCAGCATGGCTGCAGTCTACCGGCGGAAACAAGTAAAAGATAAAAGAAATATTTGACAGTGTAATCTGAATGCTGAAGGGTTAATGGGGTTAATGTCACTATCTGGGCTCTTGGGTTACTTTAACAGAATCTGCTCTGTTGCAAGCATTCATCAGACCAAGTTACCTGTCTGAGGATAACCTCCACCCTTTCTCCCTCTCATCTCAGAAGCACTGAAAGGATCAGGGGGTAGCACTGTCTGTCCTCCCTTGATTCAGCCAATAACAGGAACAAGAAAAAGAAGAAAAAAAAAACAAACCAGAAAGGATATGTATTATTTGAAGTAAATTATCTTTTTTTTTTGCTTTTTCAACTTATAATTGAAATCAGAGTCAGGGGGATTTCATTTGGCTGGGAGGTGATGTCATGCTTCACTGCACTTGCCACATATAGATGCAATAATAACAATGTTAAATTTGCTTGTGGTGTCTCCTTATTAGTGCTATATTCAGATAATGGTGCCCTTGGGAGACCAAAGTGTTAGGGGACTCTTCTGAAGTAAAATAACCAATTTGTAACTGAAATAATTTTTTAAGGAAAACCATAACGAAAATTCTATTATGATAAGAGGATGTATGAAAAATCATTTTGTAGAATGTCAAATATTTTAATAATAATGATAAGGAAAATACATTTATTATTATTTAGTCTCTGGGAAGTGGTACATTTCTTTTATCTTTTACTTGTTTCAGTCAAAAGGAGTGCAGCCATGCTGGAGCACTGCTTTGAAGGGTTTAGCTGAAGAACTCAAACTCTAGTACTCTTTATTATAGTCTGGTATTTATTTGATTGGTCCCTGTGAGGGATCATTTAAGTTACAAAGGATGTAAACAAACCAATACCAGTTATCAAGCTGCAAGGTGACAGATACAAAGATAAGGCGGCGAGCTGGCAGAAACGTTAGCTCGCCGGGCGAAATGTGAAGCTGTATTTCGTCCGCTGCTACGTTCTGAGTTCAAATTTCACCGAGGTCGACTTTGTCTTTCATCCTTCCGTGGTCGATAAATTAAGTACCAGTTACACACTGGGGTAGATGTAATCGACTTAATCTGTTTGTCTGTCCTTGTTTGTCCCCTCTGTGTTTAGCCCCTTGTGGGTAATAGAGAAACAGATACAAAGAGAGATATGCACACACATACACACACACTGCAAGCTTCTGCACAGTTGTCATCCACCAAATTCACTTACAAAGCATTGATGGGTCTGGGGCTATAGTAGAAGACACCATAGGTGCTGCACTTGCAACTGAACCAAAACCACATGATTGCAAAACAAACTTCTTAACTAGACTGCCATGCCTGCAGAATTTTCTTTTATTTACAAATAAAAGCCTACAAGCTCATCATTCTTATAACTATCATTCTTACAACTAGTAATCACTTTCTTACAAGCAAACCTGTCGTATATGTATGTGTTTCTGTGTCTGTGTTTGTCCCCCCAACATCGCTTGACAACCAATGCTGGTGTGTTTACATCCCTATAACTTAGCAGTTCAGCAAAAGAGGCCGAGAGAGTAAGTTCTAGGCTTACAAAGAATAAGTCCTGGGGTCGATTTGCTTGACAAAAGGCGGTGCTCCAGCGTGTCCACAGTCAAATGACTGAAACAAGTAAAAGAGTAAAGGAGGACACAGATCTTGTACTCAGTCTAATACTCCTAGATGTACTCTGATAGGGTTGACCATAGTGTTAGACAACAACCTAATGCACTGACCTCTTCCTAGTTGTACTTCTTCCTTGAACTCAGAATAATAAGAGTCAAATATAAATTGGTCAATGCTCCAGCACTGACTGACCAACATTTCTTGAATATAGTTCTTGCACAGCACTAACACAACTCCAACATTGCACTGATGTTAAATACAGTAAAAAAAAAATGGTATAAAGAATAGAAGAAAAAATTAAAAGAGCTGCTTCATGTGTTGTAATGAAAATAGTAGGGAGAAAATATTGAGGTTGCCAAATGATGAGGAGTCAGGAGCAAGTTCTTTACAAAAGAAAAATAGGATGAAAATAGGATATAGTTAAGTTAATTTTGGGGCTCAAAAAGCAAGGCCATGTAGGGGGACATGAAGTTATGTACAGGGAGGGTGTTCATGCAAAGAGTTCAGGCCATTTCTGGTCAAGAGAGACTTTGAACTGAGTGGTTGTCGGCATCTTCACTATCTCGTCCGGCAGCTTATTCCACGGATCCGCAACCCGGACGGAGAAAGCCCCTCTCCTTCGATTGAGATGAAATCGTTGCAGATAGAGCTTTTCGGAGTGACCCCACAGCCGACGCTCTGGAGCAGGAGTGAAGAACAGCTCTTTCGAGAGGTTACACTTTCCACTTATGATGTTGTGAGCAAGAATGAGATCACCATGGCGTTGTCGTTTTTCTAGAGAATAAAGGTTGAGCGTCTTCAGCCTTTCTTAGAACCATGGAAAAGTTGATGCTGAGTATCTCCTTGAGAGATCAAATCTGAAATAAGCAGATTATGGGAAAGAACCAGAGTGATGGACGTCATCGCCAAATACCATTCGAACAAATGCAGATGGGTGCACCAATAATCAGTGGACCTGTGCTGTTGTCAAGTGGTGCCTGCATAAGCAGAAACGACTACTCAGGAGGCCTCTCCTCAGATGGGTTAATGATATAAAAGGGAACGATGCAATGGAGGCTGCTCCAGAGCGTCGGCTGTGGGGTCATTCCGAAAAGCTCTATCTGCGACGATTTCATCTCAATCGAAGGAGAGGGGCTTTCTCCGTCCGGGTTGCGGATCCGTGGAATAAGCTGCCGGACGAGATAGTGAAGATGCTGACGACCGCTCAGTTCAAAGTCTCCCTTGACCACAAGTGGCCTGAACTCTTTACATGAACACCACCCTGTACATAACTCCATGTCCCCCTACATGGCCTTGCTTTTTGCTTTTTGAGCCAAAAAATTAACTAACTAACTAACTAAGAATAGATGAAATGCTGTGGCCAGCAGATTCAAAGCGGACATCTGACAATCAGGCCAATGGAGGTGATCAAGATATGTGAAGAGATTAATACAACCTCTCAATTCCTTTACTGAAAGGACAAGGTGGGAGTGGCAGAACTCCAGACAAAAAACAAAACCATCCACCTCCAGCCCCACTCCTAAACACCTTGCTGAAACATGACAAAAGACAATTCATGTGCAGCCCTACTCCGCCACTGCCAACACCAACATGCATGAACCCCACATCCCAACACCAACTCACTCACCTCTGAGAAACTTGTTGAAAAGCACAAAAGAAAAAACTCAATTAAAGCTATGTTGGTTGGTTCTTAGTTTTGAAGAGGTTCATGTTTATGCTGTTATAATTATGGTTGCTTTAATTGGTGGTAATGGAGGTGATCTTAGCTGTTGGTCATGGTAGGGGTGGTTGTTAGAATTAGTATTTGTTGTTTTGTTTTGCTCTTACAACAAAACTAAACAAAAAGAAAATAAAAGGAAAAAAAAGGTACTGGTGTCTTGAGCAAAACATTGTGTCAGTCATACCTTAATTAAGATAATTACTCCCCAGTACCAGCAATAGTAATGTTACCTATTACCTGTTGCCACCACCACCAGCCAACAACAACTACACACAAAATTCCTGCTCAGGAAGGAGTTGGTGGGGGTTAAGAATTAGCAGTTTTGTCATGGAATATCTAGATGTAGAAATAAACATACACACACACCTACATGAGTGTATGTGCTTGTGTATGAACATACGCACGAACATGCACATGTGTGATAATCTTCATAGAGACTGCAATCCATTAAAGTTCTCAATGCATGTACAAAAACATCAAGTTTATTTTTATTTGCCATGCAGGCCTTGTCACTTGTATCTTTTATCTGTTACTTGTTTTAATCATTTGATTGCAGCCCTTCTAGGGCACCACTTTGAAGGGTTTTAATCAAACAAATCAACCCCAGTACATTTTTAAAAAAAAGTTTAGTACTTATTCCATTGGTCTCTTTTGTCAAACTGCTAAGTTATGAGGATGTAAACACCTTAATACCAGTTGTCATGCAATGGTGGAACAAACACAGGCGCAAAAACACACACAAAGATATATGTGTATATATATATATATATATATATATATATATATATGTGAGCATGTGTTGTCGATTTTCTTTCTCTGTCTTCCCTTCCTTGGACCTTTTCTTTCTCTA
This sequence comes from Octopus sinensis, assembly GCF_006345805.1. Classification (NCBI taxonomy): domain Eukaryota; kingdom Metazoa; phylum Mollusca; class Cephalopoda; order Octopoda; family Octopodidae; genus Octopus; species Octopus sinensis. The sequence continues at coordinate 44,183,618 of NC_043013.1, read as the reverse complement.
TGTTTCTGACAAAGAGCTCTGCTCGAAACATTAGATCCTCCTTCTTTCTTTCCTTTCCTAAGCACCCTTCCACATCCTCGCGTTATGGTGTTTTCTCTTTGTTCATGTTTGGATTAACTATATATATATAAATATATATATATACACACACACACATTGGGCTTCTTTAAGTTTCTGTCCACCAGAAACTTACAAGGCTTTGGTTGGCCTGAGGCTATAGAAGACACTTCTCCAAGGTACCATGCTGTGTGAATGAACCTAGAACCATGTTAGGAAGCAAGCTTCTTACCATAGTCATGCCTGCACCTATGTATGTATGCATTATGTGTGTGTGTGTGTGTGTGTAGGTAACATATTTTTTTTCCAACATGTTATATTGAAGTCACAATCATATATGAGTTAAGTTTTTTTTTTTTTTACTTTTCATATTTCTTAGACTTCAATGTAGCACACACACAGTGTATATGCATATTCCATCATCATCCTCATTTAGTGTCTGTCTTCCTTGCTGGCATTGGCTGGACAGTTTGATAAGCTCTAATGATCATTTTTTTTTTTTCTTACTCAACTGCAGATTCTATGATAAGAATGCAGTCATCAGCATATAATACTACCCCAAGGGCAACTGGTATTTTGTTCATTCCATTTTGCCATGTTTCCATGAGTTCAGCACATACAATACCGAGGAATTGTTTACAGCTAGATACCGTTCATGTTGCAAACCCTAACCTATTTCTCAAGTAAGGGATCTCTTATTCCACAGGGTTTCAAAGGCACAAGGTTAGAAGCTGACTGAAATAATTCATAATAAAGAAAGGAATTCATTGATACATAGCAGGAGTATTTGGTTAATTTCCCTTTTTTCCTTCACATAACATAGTTAATTGCCTTCTTTTTTCATGCTGGCATGGGTTAGATGTGTTGGAATTTGGAATTACTATCATCCTAGACTGGTCAGGGACAATGTTATTGCTCACATGTTGGCTATATGCCCATTTTATAACCAACCACTCTACACAGTGTATTGAGTGCTTCTTTTTTTTTTGTGGTTTCATCACCAGAGAGGAGCAAAGCTAAGAAGTGCCTTCTGGTATATGTTGTCTCTGTTCACCAGCACCAGAAGGGGGTTTGATCCAGTAGGTTAGGGAATGAGTACCAGAGTGACAGAGGAGGGTTTAATAGAAAAGTGATGGAAGTGAGTGGGTGATAAAGGAGAGAGAGAGAGTAAGGGATGAGAGAAAGAGAGAGATAAACAGCTACAAGATAACTGTTGGTAAAAAGGCTGGATAGAAACAGCATGAGAGCAGCATAATGGAGAAGGAACCCGAGGGGGTTAGCGGTTGGGGGGGGCAGGATGATGGAAGAGGGAATACTGGAAGTTAGAGAGTTATGGATATCAGCAATGAATGACAGAGGAAGGAGTAAAGTGGAAAAGTGATGGTTAGCAAATGAAAATGAGTGCTGATAAGAGAGAGAGAGAGAGTGTGTAAAATGGCTCATCAATAATGAAAGATTAAAAGAGGGAGAAATGAGAGTGACATGGAGTAATGGTTAGCAATAAAGATGGGGGGGATATGTGTGATAGGGAGGATTAAATATAGGCAGATCCAGTGAAATCCCATCCCTCACAACACAGCAGGAGAGATAGGGTATGGAGAGAGGGAAAGAGTAAGTATATGGGAGCTTGTTATGAACATAATGGTTGGAAGAAGCCCAAATGTCCATATTTGTCCCAAATTTCATTATCACCACTGTCTTTTTTACGCTTGTTTTTCCATGCTTGCATGGATCGTGCAAGGCCTCTTTAGTGTAGCACTTTGCTACATGTTGCAGTCCTTTGTCATTTCCTCCATGGGGTTTGGCTTCTTGAGATCAGTCTTTATTAGTTCATCTCATGATTTCCTCATCTAACCTTCCATACATACATAGATAAATATACATTACAGCTGTGAAAATTTTTGTAAGCCATATATATGTCAGGGGTTGCCCCTGGTACTTAAGGCAGAACATGCAACTGTAAAAATCAAAACCATAAAACTGAAGGTAAGGTAAGGTGCATATAACATCTATCTTCCCAGCTGTCTCTCATGAAAATGCAGGATTTATATTAAAATCTAATTTGTTGTTTGCATTCATTGCGTGCCTTGCATTTATGCAGGAAATGCTATTGATGTATATTCATGAATGTATACATACACTAGCATATATACATATGCATGCACAGACAAGTTCCACACACACATACATATATATATATATATATATGTACACCGGAGCAAACACATAAATGTGAAACAAGGTGGAAAAAAGAGTACTCAAATACCAGAGGTAGAGTAATATGCTTTATTTTAACAAAACTGTCAGACGAATGGAAACGTGAAACTCTGAGTAACAGCTTTTGTTAAATTTCTGCTGTTTTTAAATAAAGTATATATATATATGTATATATACATACATACAAATATATATATATATATATATATTTTATCTAGTTTCAGCTCGGAGGTGTGGCCATACTGATGCACCGCCGCTTTGCTACAGTGTTATTACTAAGAGCCTCCTCTAATATGTGGCACTTGGTGAAGCATGGAGTTTGATAGAGCTACTCTCATTTGCACCTCTTGCCGTGAGGTAGGTTCATCTGGGACACTCGGCAGGAAGAGGTCCAGCTTTGATTTAAAAACCCCTACATCTACTTTGTGCAAGTTCCTCAGACTCTTTGGGAGAATATTAAAAAGCTGTGGGCCCTTGAAACCCAGGCTGTTGCAGTAACTGGTTCTGAAGTGTGATGGCATTGCTGGGACCTTTGGCACTATGCAGTGTCGTCCCGTTCTGGCATTGGTGTAGCTTTCAATATATATATATATATATATATATATATTTACACATACGTACAAATGCAGGTACATATACTTAAGAAATAGTTTTAAGTGGGTGGAGCAATGTCGCTGACAACAGACACAACTACAATGATGAGTAAAATAAGCATAGAGCATGAAACAGACCAACAACAACAATAATTTTAAAAGTTAGGGGGATTTCTCCTGTTGTTGTTAAGAGGGAGGAGGGTTTTGTGTGAATGAAGGCTGGTTTAGTATGTAAGTAATAACAGGGTTTCAGACATGATGGCCAACAGCTACAGGTGAACAGCCCAGGAGAAGGTGTACCAAATAAAAATTTTGTCGACCAACACACTGACAGTATTTTGTATGCTAAGCTTCATTCAGAAACAACAATTATTATTCACTGCTGTGTATTTCTTAACATGATCCTTCTTTTTTTATTTAAAAAAAATTTTTTATTTTAATTTTTTTTTTTTTTTTGTTAAAGTGATAGTTGACACCTTATTTGTAATATTTCTTTCCGAAAGAAACTTACAAAATAACAAAAAAGAGAGAGGAAGAAGAAAAAAACAATCAATGTTACAGACTTGGTTAGCCTTAGTTAATGATTGATCTGAATGAACACATCTCACTTGCAAAAGTCCTTTTTTTTTTTTCTATCACTAAAGAAAAATAGTCAATGAAAAATAGAATATTCAAAAAAGAAAAAAAGCTTGAACAATTTTTGCCTAACTTTGTGAATACTTATAAAAAATGTAATTTTCAAGTATACTTGAATATAAATTATTTTATGTATCATTTCTTTAGAAAGAAAGTATTTAACCGTTAACTATAGTTCTAAGGTAAAACAGTGTCTATTGGTTCCAATTCAGAAACAAAGTCAAAAATTTTGAGGAATTTTGTAAAATAGGTGTTTTATAATTAAGCTGGCATTTGGAACATAACAAAAAGTTCTAACATAAAATTATGATGAAAGGTTTTAATTTAGAAATGGAACAGTTGAAAATGAGATGGTTTATATAGACCAGTGGTTCTCAACTATTTTTTTTACCCACGAATCCCTTCAATTATTATTCTTTTCTGGTGGACTCTGATAGCCATTTGATGTTTAAAATCCAGTTTTATAGCTACTTCTTTCAAAATTTCTGTTTTGTTTTTCCCCACATTAATTTATGTAACTGAACTATGCAGGAGTGGCTGTGGGATAATTAGCTTGTTTGCCAACCACATGGTTCTGGGTTCAGTTCCACTGCGTGGCACCTTGGGCAAGTGTCTTCTACTGTAGCCTCAGGCCGACCAAAGCCTTGTGAGTGGATTTGGTAGACAGAAACTGAAAGAAGCTCATTGTATATATGTATATATAGATGTGTGTGTAAATTAGAAAAAAAAACACCTTTTATCAATTCAAAATGAACAATTAAATTACACCATCTAGAAAATTACATATAATAGAAAAATTAAAATTAAAATTAAAATAGCAATAATATACTGAAGATTAAGTAAATTGCAAAATAATAATAAAAACGTATTCTACCAAATATATACGTTTTTATTATTATTTTACAATTTACTTAATCTTCAGTATATTATTGTTATTTTAATTTTAATATTTCTATTATATGTAATTTTCTAGATGGTGTAATTTAATTGTTCATTTTGATTTGATAAAAATGTTTTTTTCTAATTTTTATATATATATATATATATATATATTATATTTTGTGAAATTTGATTTAATATTTCTAAATTGAATTTTTCCCTGTAAGTTAGGAATAATATTCCCTCAAATAATTATTATATATATATATATATATATATATATAATAATTATTTGAGGGAATATTATTCCTAACTTACAGGGAAAAATTCAATTTAGAAATATTAATGCAATCACTCAATCAGCTGCCAAATTTCCTTGAATTGTACACTGCTATCTCATAAAAGGAAGGCAACATAAGATAAAGTAGTTCTATATATATATATATATATATATATAGAACTACTTTATCTTATGTCGCCTTCCTTTTATGAGATAGCAGTGTACAATTCAAGGAAATTTGGCAGCTGATTGAGTGATTGCATTAAGGTTCCTCTTTTGACTCATTATTGTTGCTACTGATGATGATGATGATGATGATCACACTGTTGATAATAGTACAGTTGTTACTTCACATTGATGGATGTAACTGAAGATATGATAATAATAACAGTGATAATAATAAGCATAATAATAATAATAATAATAATGATAATAATAATAATACTTTCTACAATAAGTACAAGGCCTGAAATTTTGGGGGAGGGTGCTAGTCAATTACATTGATCCCAGTACATAACTGGTACTTAATTTACTAACCCCGAAAGGATGAAATGCAAAGCCAACCTTGGCAGAATTTGAACTCAGAATGTAAAGATGAAATGAAAAGCTACTAAGCATTTCACCCAGTATACTAATGTTTTTGCCAGCTCACCACTTTGATAATAATAATGAAGTTGGTAACAATGGGGACAATGGTTGTAGCGGTGGTGGTGGTGGTGGTGGTGGTAGTGATGGTGATGATTTTGATGATGATGATGAGGAGGAGGAGGAGGTGATGTTTCACTGACTACAGTTAATTCATACATAACTTAATTACAGTTACTTTCCATTTGCAGGTACTTATTTTGGAGTTCACTGATTTGGGTTATTACTTACACACAGCAGTAATACAAGGTAAGACAAATGTTCTATTTACCCGTAGCTAATTGTAAAATTAACAAAACCACATAGTTGTGGAGTGGACCACTTAATTATACAGCTACCCTTGTGCACATAGTCTAATCTAACGTTCTTTGAACGAACTTTGGAATATGAAAAAGTGATAATGTATACAGGTAGGACAGCTTCTTATTGGCTCAGTGACAGATGGGTCAAGAGAGCGGTTGTCCTAGCAGATGAAGGGGTAATGTTTTATATATCAACACGGTTACTGGTGATCACCACTAGTGGTTTACCATTAAGCAAAATAAGCACATGCTTAGGGCATCAAGGGAAGGGTGAGGCATCACAGAAATGGTAAATGGTTTACAATACAAAAGAAATCACTTTAAACTTGCTAAATATTCAAAGTGGTTTATACGATTGGAAATATAGTTTTGAAGTGTTCATGGTGTCATTGTGAGGATCTGATTTAAAGACTTTGCAATTAAAAAAAGGAAGAGAAAACTTACCAAATAAAGTGGAAGTATACAAAAATAAATATTATTTTCCATCTTACTGTCAGTTTTGTTTCATTTCGAAAGGTAAAAATTAATTTTATTGTTTATTACCATTTACATTTTTAAATACATATATATATATATATATATATATCTGAATACCTTATTTCTTCTAATATATAATACCTGTACATCATCTCCAAAACTTCTAATATATATATATATCATATATAGGTGTACGAGTAGCTGTGTGGTAAGTAGTTTGCTTACCAACCACATGGTTTCCGGTTCAGTACCACTGCATGGAACCTTGGGCAAGTGTCTTCTACTATAGCCTCGGGCCTACCAGAACCTTGTGAGTGGATTTGGTAGACGGAAACTGAAAGAAACCCGTTGTATATATATATATATATATGTTTGTGTGTCTGTGTTTGTTCCCCCAACATTGCTTGACAACTGATAGAATAAGTACTAGGCATACAAAGAATAAGTCCTGGGATCGATTTGCTTGACTAAAGGCAGTGCTCCAGCATGGCCACAGTGAAATGATTGAAACAAGTAAAAGAATATAGTGGAGCAGGGGGCACCAAATTCTTTAAGTCTTTAGGGCCTCTATGGGTTTTAATCTGGCTCTGCTGATGGAATATATATAAAGTACTTGTAGAAGGGCTTAACTCTCATTGGCTCACTCTATCTAGATATAGATAAGTTCTAGCAAAAGTTATAACTTAACCCTTTTGATACCAACCCAGCTGAAACCGTCTCTGGCTCCTCTGTAGTAAAAATGTCTTGTTTTCTTAAGTTTTGGATTGAAATCTTCCACCAAACCTTAGTCACAATTTATGTTGCTAACACTAGCTGAATGATAACCAAGTTATTTTACTAAATTCTTTATTATATTTAAAATTAATTGAAAGAAACACTGAGCATCTCAAAATAAATACGGTAATGAAAGGATTAAGACTACGGAAGAAAGATAAGGAAAAAACACGAGACTATCCTTATGAAATATATGCAATTTTTCTCTAAATGTCCACTTAAGCTACTTAGCAAAAATATAAACATGGTCACTGATGCAAGCAGTGGGAGCACTGTATCATTATTTCTTGCAGCGGTGTGTTTAGCTCCTTCAGTTTAAAGAAAGCTACAGTATGGTATCCACTCCAGTGTATTGTACTCTCCTTCAAATTACTCTTTTACTTGTTTCAGTCATTTGAGTGTGGCCATGCTGGAGCACCGCCTTTTAGTCGACCAAATCGATGGTGGGGGGACAAACACAGACACACAAACATACACACACACATACATATATACATATATACAACAGGCTTCTTTCAGTTTCCGTCTACCAAATCCACTCACAAGGCTTTGGTCGGCCTGATGCTCTTGTAGAAGACACTTGCCCAAGGTGCCACGCAGTTGGACTGAACCCAGAACCATGTGGTTGGTAAGTAAGCTACTTGCCACACAGCCACTCCTGCGTACAGAGTTAAAGGTATGGTTGTGTGGATAAGAAGTTTGCTTTACAGCCACATGATTTCAGGTTTCCCATGCCAGTGCCATGTAAAAGCACCTGTGCTGGTGCCACATGGAGGCACCAATGCCAGTGTCATGTAAAAGCACCTGTGCTGGTGTCATATATGAAAGTGCTCATATTGGTTCCACATAAAAGCACCCAGTACACTCTGTAAAATGGTTGGTGTCAGGAAAGGAATCCAGCCATAGAAACCATGCCAAAACAAGCAAATGGAAATCAGGCAGATCTCCATCTCCAGCCAAACTGTCCAACCCATGATAGCATGGAGAATGGATGTTAAATGCTATGATGATGATGATGATAATGAATGCCATCTGTAGTAACTTTATTATGAGCGGTTTATCAAAGCTTTTGGGTTCATCAATTTGTTGTGAGCAGGATTTAGAGAAACAAAAATGCAGGAGCTTGACGTGTAGATGTGTTCTAGACAGTTTCTCTACTAAATTCCACTCAATACTGGTTAACCTAAGGCTACGGAAAAAGACACCCAATACATACATACAAGTGCGTGTGCATATGTGAGTGTGTGTGCACATGCAAGTGTAAGTGTATGCTTTGGAGTTGAAACTGCAGCCTGGCAATGACACTGTATAAATATTGTTTGATTGATTATTAGACTTCCATTTACTGATGATGAGGAGCAAAATAATAACATTATTATTGAGTGGATGGATTTCTACCAAAATACCAGACACTTGTTCTAGATAAGGATTTTTTTTTCATAATTCTTATTGGTATTGTATATCAGTGAAGGATGTAACATTGAGAATGAAACTGAAAAAACTTGAGAACAAAGCCCTTTGAGTGATGTTTGTTCTACACCAAGATACAGACACTCCCTTGTTACTCTTGCCATTAAAAATGTAGTGAGCCAGTTGTCGGCCCAGTGGAAACCTAAGTGCAAAAGTTAAATAAACAAATGTCTTCAACCACTGCTCCACCAACCCAATGAGTTACAGAGATATTTTTTTCAGTAACACATGAAGCACAATAATAGACTCATTAATTAATTAAGATTTCGATGCAAAATGATATCAGACATAAGCATGAATTTAAAACAAAATAAAACAATAGGTCTTCTGTTAGAAGCTAAACCGTGTTTCCAGTGCTTTTCCAAGCAACCCCACCACCCCTGCTAACCCCCACACTATCAAGTATATTTATTATAAAGCACCTACCATTCTCGTTTTCCCAAATTAGGCACTTCTTTTTATTTTGTTTTACTATTATTTTAACTGTACTGGTTTATCTCAACAAAAATAATTAATCAGTCTCCTTGGGCAAGTTGGGTATTCTATTCTGATATCACAATAACGTTGATTGTCAGAGCAGTTTTTAGGAAAATAATTGAAAATGCCTAATAACTTTAAACAATTTGTTGGGACACTACAAAAAGCTTGATGACCTTTATATTGTCAACATTATTTCCAAACATTTGTGGAGGCGCAATGGCCCAGTGATTAGGGCAGCGGACTCACGGTCGGAGGATTGCGGTTTCGATTCCCAGACTGGGCGTTGTGTGTGTTTATTGAGCGAAAACACCTAAAGCTCCTCGAGGCTCTGGCACGGGGTGGTGGCAACTCCTGTTGTACTCTTTCGCCCCAACTTTCAATCTTTCTTCCTGCTTCTTGAGTAACGCTGTGATGGACTGGCGTCCCATCCAGCTGGGGGGAACACATGCGCCACAGAAACCGGGAAAACAGCCCCATGAGCCTGGCTAGGCTTGAAAAAGGTGCATAAATAAATAAAAAAATAAAAAAATTATTTCCATTTAATGACACATGATGTGTGTACTCCTCAACCAGCAAAATTCTTATAAATTATATTTTCTATTGTACAAGAATCCCTTTACTAACACAATGGCATTTTCATATGAAGAATCAATACATATTTGTCATCAATAAATTGGTGCAGGGACGGTCATGTGGTTAAGAAGTTTGCTTTCCAACCATAAGCTCTTGGGTTTGGTCCCACTTTGTGGGATCTTGGGCAAGTGTCTTCTATTGCCTAAGGCCAACTAAAGCCTTGTGAGTGGATATGTGGTAGATGGAAAGTGTTGTGTGTGTGTGTGTGTGTGTGCATGTGTGTTCTTGTCTTGCTATCACTGTCATACAAGCAATGTTGTTTGTTTCTAGTCTCTCATGCATAACATGGTTAGACCAAGGAAAATTACTACCTTACCTGGAAAAAACAAAATTTGCTTCGGCAAAATTTTGTCTGACCCATGCAAGCATGGGAAAGCAGAAGTTAAACAATGATGATGATGCAGAAACATACAGTAAACATCTCTTCAGCTGCATATATACACCTGCAAACACCAGCAGACAGAGTCTACAGTGAGAAGCTTTCTGGCCATCAAGGAAGACGGCAGCTTGACATTGTCAGGTCATACACAACTGGTATTTGTTAAGCTCCAGATTAACTCTAAGTATGCATTCCAGTCATGACTACATTACTTTTATAGGAGTATTTACAACTCCAATAGACAGTGTTTCTTTTCTTTTTCTAGACAGTAGTGTATGGTTTAACCCTTTAGTGTTTAAACCGGCCATATCAGGCCAAATTTGTCTTCCTGTTTTATGCTCAAACCAGCCAGCTCTGACCTCTCACACCTACCCTACAAAGTCATTCTAAAAATAAACAGGGACATCATCAAAATCTCAGAGTTACAAGATGCTGTACAATTAATTTAAAACAATGTGATTAAAGAGGCTTTACATTTGGCAGAGTAATCTGAATGCTAGAGGGTTAAGAGAGATTTGATTATTATGTAGAGATTCCCTTGTTGGCCCATCATGAAGTTAGATGTGACTGACCCTTAAGTTTGTGGTGGTTGGATATCACTATCTTCCTCCTCATCATTATCTTCGTCAGCATTGTCATTATGATAAATTAGAAACAAAAACCCTGTTGTTATTTATTCATTGTCTCGGGGAAATGCCTCTCTATTTAGGCACTGAAATATAGAAAGTGAAGTAAGAAAGGATCAGCAGACAAAGAATTGGTCTAAATTCATTCTAGATTATGACGACAAAAATAGCCTGGAAGGCATTCAGGCCGCTATCTGATTATAATTCCAATAATTGCCGGTTATTACTGCCATAACCCGTGATACAAGGGCAAATCTATCATGCTGCCTATTATCCACCTGAATGTAGGATTACAGCTTTTCACATACTAATCCTTCCAACAAACACTAATGTTAGTATTGCTACTATAATTATTACTATTATCATAATAATAATAATAATAATAATAATATTATTATTATTATTATTGTTATTTAAGGCAGTGGATAGGTAGAATTGTTAGGGTGTCAGAAAAAAATACTTTGCAGCACATCTTTTCTTGCTTTTCTTTTTCTTTTTTTTTGTCCAAATCCTGCCAAGATCAACTTTGCTTTCCATCCCTTTGGAGGTCAATGAAATAAAGTACCAGTCAAATTCTCAGGTAGTGGCTACTGGTTAACCCACTCCTTCCAAAATTGTTGGTCTTCTGCATAAATCATCATCATTATTATTATTATTATTATTATTATTATTATTATTATTATTATTGAGTGAGAGAGCAGTGCATGCCATCAAAGTGACACTGGGGTAAAATATACGAAGCCCAATATACCCATCATGACTACCCGTCTGATAAGGGTACACCAGGCACATGCATCACTACCATATGTGCACGGCATGGTGATCTCATATCAAGATAAACAGCGCATAACCTTGCAGGTGGGGTCCAGCTAGAATTTTCTTCTGGTCAAGTAACCCATCCCACTCAAAAGGTTCCTGAATAAGGGTTGTTTAAGGATGTTCAACAAAATACCCATGGTTCCAGAGGTGAATTATTCAAATCCCAAAGTATTCCTCTCAACACATGGCTATGATGCTCCTCCACTACTTCTGCTCGTGATCAGAGATGCATATATTGTCAGCCACTAAGGGACATGCCCAACTGGTTATGGTTAAACAACTGACAAGCAAATGTGTGGTATTGAGCAGAATATTTGCTGTAGCCCATCTTTTATACCAAGACAAAACAATGTACATGATAACACTTCCAATCAGTTAAGATCAGAAGCCACGAGAGCCACTGCCTGTATTATTATTATTATTATTATTATTATTATTATTTTGCACATGTGAACCTTAAGTGTGTGTAGCCTAGTCTTTTAGAAAGACAGAACTGTATTTGTATGCAACATTGGTTTTGCATAGCCAGGTGGGGGATTATCTTGTTCCTGGTGTTATTTTAGAGCTCCATCTGTTATGTAGAGCATATGAAATGTAAGTTTTATTATGTGTATACAGTATTGTGTTGATTGTGTAGAGTATGTGTTGTGTTAGTTATAAGTACCTCAAATGTGTAGACTGTTAGTAGTATCAAGTATCAATTATGTAATTATTATTATTCCACTGGCAAGAAAGAGAGGATAGCCCTCTTGTCTTGAGGCTACGGTGAAGGAAGTTAAAATAATTGAGACTGGAGCTTTTCTTCTCTGGCCAAAATTCCAACTTCTTCAAATAATACTTGAAGAACAAGGTGAGAGTAAAGAGGGAAGATGCACATTCGTAAATTTCATAAAGGGTGGATGCGAGTGGTGAAATTGGATTTCAATTCAGAATGTAAAAGTCTGCAATGAAATGCAGTAAGCATTCTGACTGAAGCTTTAATGGTTCATGATACTGCCAATCTATTATTCTTGGCAAGGTGATCACAGACGAGAAAAGGGATATAACAGGGATTCTGTCCAACTCTCTACTCATTCTGACGTCCACCACCTTCATTATAACCATTTCTGACATAGGCACAGGTCCAGAAATTTGTAAAAGAAGGGGCTAATTTATTAAATTGACCCAGTATTTCACTGGTACTTTATTACCAGTAACAGAAGGATGAAATGCAAAGGATGAAAGGCGGTGAACTGGCAGAAACGTTAGCATCCCGGGAGAAATGCTTAGCGGAATTTAATCTGTGGCGAGCTAGCAGAAACGTTAGCACACCGGGCGAAATGTTTACCGATATTTCGTCTGCCGTTACGTTCTGAGTTCAAATTCCGCCAAGGTCGACTTTGCCTTTCATCCTTTCGGGGTCGATAAATTAAGTACCAGTTACGCACTGGGGTCGATGTAATCGACTTAATCCGTTTGTCTGTCCTTGTTTGTCCCCTCTGTGTTTGACCCCTTGTGGGTAATAAAGAAATAAGTATTTCATCTGCCGTTACGTTCTGAGTTCAAATTCCGTCAAGGTTGACTTTGCCTTTCATTCTTTCGGGGTCGATAAATTAAGTACCAGTTACGCACTGGGGTCGATGTAATCGACTTAATCCGGTTGTCTGTCCTTGTTTGACCCCTTGTGGGTAATAAAGAAATAAGTATTTCATTTGCCGTTACGTTCTGAGTTCAAATTCCGTCAAGGTTGACTTTGCCTTTCATTCTTTCGGGGTCGATTAAATAAGTATCAGTTACGCAATGGGGTCAATATAATCGACTTATTCCATTTGTCTGTCCTCGTTTGTCCCCTCTATGTTTAGCCCCTTGTGGGCAATAAAGAAATAAGAAGGATGAAATGCAAAGTTGGTCTCAGCAGGATTTGAACTCAGACAGTAAAGGAATGTAGCTGAATGCTTGAAAGCATTTTGTTTGACACTACCCATTTTGCCATCCACCATCCTCAATGATGATGAAAGAAGGCTTAGAAAAGCACCAAATCTAACATGAATAGTTATTTCATGATAAAATTTGACTTCACAGATATAACACTGTAACCTTAATAAGACAATGTATTAACTCATACTAGCTAGATAGACACACACATATATATAAATACACACTGCACATAACCACACTAGTAGCCAAACACACAAACAAAACACATGCACAGAAAACAAAAACAAGAGATAAGCACACTAGCAAATGAAGGAGTCTCTACTTGGGTCATTCGACCTACTGGAAACAGAGAACAAAGTTTCTCAAACCACATTCTACAGTTTACAAGGGAAAGAATACATACGTATGCAGGATAATATAATCCTGGAAACATTATACCCTAAACAAATACAGAATGATCACTGCTTGAACGCCTTTGATTGTAGGTCTGCTCAATCCAGGTTGACTCGGGTCAAAGCAACAATACATACAAATACACAATCTTACTCTAGTGTTTAGACAAATTTCAAAAGTCATGGAGTGTAAAACTTCTGGCAGTGAGGTTGCACCTATTAGAAATCTGATAGTGACTCGTCATGTCAGTCAGTCATGCATTGCACTGGGATTATAACTTGAGCACAGTGTGGTGAGTTAACCCTTTTCATATCAATTGCCTCTATTACTATGATACAAAACTGTTTTATATTCTAGATATTCTAGTTCCTTCTACCACTACTTTACGAAAGAACTTTTTTGTTATATTCCAAACACCAACTTAATAATGAAAATAATACTTGTTTTACTAAACCACATTAAATTTTTGATTAGATTTTGAAATGAATTGAAACACATAGATAAGATATTTCTTTGGAAATATGGTGACAAATGGTTAACATTAAATGAATAATTGAATACACTTTGCTGAAACTAATGGTAATGCATTTCCTTTACCAGTTTAACTGAATGAGATGTCACTTTGTCCTAGACAGCTGGAGGCACATGGCCTAGTGGTTAGAGCAACGGACTCGCAGTCGAGGGATCGCGGGTTCGAATCTCAGACCGGGTGATGTGTGTGTTTATGAGCGAAACACCTAAGCTCCATGCGGCTCCAGCAGAAGGTAATGGCGAACTTCTGCTGACTCTTTCGCCACAACTTTCTCTCACTCTTTTCTCCTGCATCTAGCAGCTCACCTGCGATGGGCCAGTGTCTCGTTCAGGTGGGGAACCTATATGCCAAGGAAACTGGGAAACCGGCCCTTATGAGCCAGGCATGGCTTGACAAGGAACAAACAAAACATACAACAGACAGCTGTGACTATTCTATCCTTTTGTTGAACACAGAGCACCCAGGATCACATTATCTCATGTGTCCTTTCTTAGAATGGAAGGGTGAACTTGGAGGGAGATTTGGCTCCTTTTTCTAAGTGGCTGAGTGACTGCATAGCTGCTCCTCTATTGACTTATGGTAGGCATGGTACTGTCAAAAAAGTAAGAGATGCAGATAGCACTCCACAAGCATAAAAGGTGTATTTGGTAAAGATCAATGTTTCATTAACTTGTAGTGCTTGGTTCAAATCTGACAATAGGCATTGCACACAGATCTAGGCACAAACTAATTTGTCCTTGATACGACATAAAAATGAAACCCGCAAAAGTTTTCTTCACTTCTTTGTGCATGGTTGACTTTCAGTTTATTTGAATATGAAACACAATTTGTTATAACATTTTTAACTAATGGATTATTGACCATATAATCATGGGTTTGAATTTCACCGTTAAATTGATTGTGTTATGATCCTGGGAAAGATTCGCGACTGCTTGCTTAACCTGGTTTAGCCCACTCACTTTCCACACCGATTCCACTTATTTGCCAATTAAATATATAAAAAAAAGAAGACCATTCAGCTATAAAAATAATTCTCCCAAAAGGGAGTAAATTTACAGAAACTTCTCTATCCAGACTAGCATGAGAAAATGGATTTATCATAAATCAGTTTCAAGATGAGAAGTACCAAAAAACATTTGGTGTGTCCTCCAAGATTAAATTGAAAGTTTTTATTTTTTTGATGATAATTAATCCCCAAGTTGCCGAGATGCAAACAAATAATCTTCACCACATTTTGAACTAATTACATTACTCTTTTACTGGTTTCAGTCATTTGACTGCAGCCATGCTGGAGCACTGCCTTTTATTCTTTGGAAGCCTATCGGTCTCTTTTGCCGAACCACTAAGTTACGGGGACGTAAACACACCAGCATCAGTTGTCAAGCGATGTTGGGGTGACAAACACAGACACACAAACACATACATACATATATATATATATATATATATATATATATATATATATACGACAGGTTTCTTTCAGTTTCCATCTACCAAATCCACTCACAAGGCTTTGGTTGGCCTGAGGCTATAGTAGAAGACACTTGCCCAAGGTGCCACGCAGTGGGACTGAACCCGGAACCATGTGGTTGGTAAGCAAGCTAATTTACCACACAGCCACTCCTGCGCCTAAACAAATTTTAAGTTGAAGCTGTTTAACTCTTTTAATGTCAACCTTCCTGATACTGACTCCCCAATGTTCTATGAAACGAAACATACCTGATTTGAAGTGTTTACATTTAAATTCAACCCTTATATCAAAATTTTATGTAAGAGATTTTTGTTATGCTATCTTCCAATATTTTCCAAACATTAAATTAATTAAGACAAAGTTATTTATTTTACTATGATCCCTCCAAGTTCTTCATTATTTACATGATTGATCAAAACACAACGACTGCATATTTCCTTTGAAATAGGTTAAAATGCATATTTGGTTATTAATATGAACATCTAAATATTTGTATTGAAGTTAGAAATATTGCAAACTTACATTCAATTCAAAAGTAATTTTTCTATATTCTTAGAAGGGTGATAACCTATGCTGGTGTGTTTACGTCCCTGTAACTTACCGGTTCGGCAAAAGAGACCGATAGAATAAGTACTAGGCTTACAAAGAAAAAGTCCTGGGGTCGATTTCTTCGACTAGAGGCAGTACTCCAGCATGGCCACAGTCAAATGACTGAAACAAGTAAAAGTAAAAGAGTAAAAGAGATATATAGAATTTAACCCTTTCGTTACCAACCCGGCTGAAACCGGCTCTGACTCTGTAGTACAAATGTCTTGTTTTCAGGAGTTTTGAATCAAAATCTTCCACCAAACCTTAGCCACAATTTATGTTCCTAACTCTAGCTGAATGATAACTAAGTTATTTTACTAAATCCTTTGTTATATTTAAAATTAATTGAGAGAAACACAGAGCATCTCAAAATAAATACAGTAATGAAAGGGTTAAGACTTTAACATTGTAGGGTGCTAAAAAGTCGTTTGATGATTTCCCTTGGCCACGTATGGTTGTTATGGTTACGTGCTTTCAATCACTAACAGAAATTTATGATTAGTCTACTTACAAATAAGGGAACCAGAGATAGAACTAGGGTTGCTGTAGATGCTGAAGGTATCTATCACAAATTAAGGAGTCAGACTGATTATACAGCTTGCATGCACACATACATTATTTTGTATATATTATAATATATATATATATATTATATATATATATATATATATATATATAATATATATATATATATACATATTATAGACAAATATAAATTACAAGCATATACACATACATATGTATGTATGTATATGATATGGTCCATTTCAATGCAAACTGTTAAATAATCCACATTCCAGAGGCCATATATTCCAGTCCCTCTCCTGACTCCCAACCAACCTCATCATATCATATGGTATCACATATCACAATATATCCTTCCACATGTGTTCCTCATTGACTTACTGTCAATCTTATTATCAGCCAACATCTTCACACACAATCAGACATATTTCTCAACATTCTCTATCACCACCACTACTACAACTACTACTGCTGCTGTTGCTTCTACTACTACTACTGTCCAAGAGAGCTTCTCTCAAACCAGTTAGTTAGTTAGATCTCTCCAACCAGCTTTGTTTTCTGCCACTGTTCTGGTTCCATTCCAGCATCGGATCTTTTCGGTTTGAACGGCAGTTTTTTTCTAGCGGTGTCATATGAAATTGTCACCCATAATTATGACCCTAGAATTGATCTATTGCATTTCAATCTCTTTTAGGGTTAGGGTTAGGGGTGGGGGAAGGGTATCTTTTTTCTTAAACCCAATCTGTTTCTTAAACGAGGGGCATATTCATACGGCACAGAATGCTTTTTACTTCAATAGACGTCAGTGATTGGTTGAAATTGCAGAAATTGAAGAAAAAAAAAACAGCAAATATCTCATAAACTATAGAATTTTCTCAATAAAGCCAAGAGAAAAAGATGTTTTATAAACACATTCTACCAGTATACAAAGTTTAAAAGTGTTTAGTTACCTAGAAATTATGTTAAAAACTGCCATTCAAACCGAAAAGATCCCCAGCTTCTCTACCCTTCTTGTCTCCTTTCTTTGCCAATGGTTCTTTGCCATGTGCTCTTAGGGTGCTCTGCTGCTTTTTTCTCTTCAGGTTGTCACTTTAGTATCACCATACAGTTACTTTCTTGATCTTCATTAAAATGTGGATGGTCCATTAGAACAAACTATACTGTGGTAGTTATCTGGAGAGACACTTTCATACTCTTTACTCTTTTACTTGTTTCAGTCATTTGACTGGGGCCATGCTGGAGCACCACCTTTAGTCGAAGAAATCGATGCCCAGGACTTGTTCTTTGTAAGCCTAGTGCTTATTCTATCGGTCTATTTTGCCAAACCGCTAAGTTACGGGGACGTAAACACACCAGCATCGGTTGTCAAGCGATATTGGGGAGACAAACACAGACACACAAATATATATAAATACATATATATATATACGACGGGCTTCTTTCAGTTTCCATCTACCAAATCCACTCACAAGGCTTTGGTCAGCCTGAGGCTATAGTAGAAGACACTTGCCCAAGGTGCCATGCAGTGGGACTGAACCCGGACCCATGTGGTTGGTAAGCAAGCTACTTACCACCAGCCACTCCTGTGCTTATATATGGGCTTTTTTTGTGCAAAATGCACTCTTATTTATATCACTAGCAATACTTCTGCAGTATAGTTTGTTCAAATAGAACATCCACGTTTAAGTGGGGATAAATATTACCTCTTGATATTAATACTGCCTTTGTTGCTAATATATATTTCTCTATCTTATCTGAGGGTGTATCTAATCCAATTCTAGTGTGTCTTATTCTGTCACTGATCCTGTTGATGCCCATTATTATCTCAAACCATATATTGATGTCTTAAAATTAAATCAAAAAAAGATCCTTTTGGTTTGAACGGCAGTTTTTTAAAATAATTTCCACGTAACTAAATACTTTTAAACTTCGTATACTGGTAGAATGTGTTTATAAAACATCTTTTTCTCTTGGCTTTATTGAGAAAATTCTATAGTTTGTAAGATATTTGTTGTTTTTTTTCTTCAATTTCTGCAATTTCAACCAGTCAATGACGTCTATTGAGGTGATAACATTCTGTGCTGTATGAATATGTCTCTCGTTTAAGAAACAGATTGGGTTTATTTACATTTCTGAAGAAAAAAAAATACCCTTCCCCCACTCCTAACCCTAACCCGAAAAGAGATTGAAATGCAATAGATCGATACTAGGGTCATAATTATGGGTGACAATTTCATATGACACCGCTAGAAAAAACTACCATTCAAACCGAAAAGATCCAATGAACGTATTCAATATGTACTCTTAAATACACCTCCACCACACACAAGCACCAAAATGCTGCATGGTCATGGCTGGAATGCCTTTGATCATAATTCTGCTTGATTGAATCCTAGTACCACAGTACTACTACTACTATTATTGTTGTAGTTGTTACTGCTGCTGCTGCACAGGTTTTATTCATGCAGGCTTACAATTGAAGTTAGGACTGACCTGGGCTAAACAACAACACTAATAAGAACCTCTATATGGTTACATCTCTTGCTAGAAATATCAGCCAAATGTCTC
This sequence comes from Octopus sinensis, assembly GCF_006345805.1. Taxonomy (NCBI): domain Eukaryota; kingdom Metazoa; phylum Mollusca; class Cephalopoda; order Octopoda; family Octopodidae; genus Octopus; species Octopus sinensis. The sequence goes on along the minus strand of NC_043013.1, from coordinate 44,164,357 downwards.
TAAAACTGCACATTACTGTCTTGAAAAAAGTAAGGCAACTTGTATAATATAATCTTAGAGACATTGCATCTGAATAACAGATGGAATGATCACAGTTGGAATGCCCTTGAACATAATCAATCAAAGCTGACCTGCAACTACATGAAAAAAATCCCCAATCTGTTTATCACCATTTAACACTCATTTTCCATGCTGGCATGAGTTGGATGATTTGACAGGAATTGGCAAGCCAGGGAAATGCACTATGTTCCAATTGTCTATTTTGGCAGGGTTTCTACAGCTGGATATCCTTCCTAATGCCAACCACTTTACAGAGTGTACCAAGTACTTTCTACATGACACTGCATGCAGTACCAGCATGGGTGCTTTACATGTGCCACTAGCATTAGGGCTTTCTACATGGTACCAGCACCTGTGTGCTCACAACACAAGGACCTCTCAACTGAGAGAAGGAGTGGAACCTGCTTCACTTTGACTGTGTCAAAATTCCAAACATTTCTACCTAGAATGAAAATATTGTGTCTCTTCTAGCTGAACCCATTGTCTACCTTCAATCTGAGGTCTTTAACCCCTTATATTCCTCTGCATTAAATGTAAATATGAATCTCCTCTAACAAAACACCTCTGTTTGTCCATCTGTCATACTCACAAGATTTTGGTCAGATAGGGGCTATAGTAGAAGACATTTACCTGAAGTGCTGCACAGAGGGACTGAACTCAAGATTACATGGTTGAGAAGCAAACTTCTTAACCACACAACCACATCTATATATACACACACATACAATATATATATATATAATATATATATATATATATATATATATATATATATATATATATATATATAACAAAGTGAAGTTGTAAGGTGCTCGATGGGTCAAGTAAATAAACTTTTTAAAATTGCATTTTCAAACCTTCTTCATATATATATATATATATATCAAATCATATATCAGAAAGCAGGGGTTAAGTGACCCATCTGTTCGTGTCCGCTGTCAGCCTCGTCTGGCACCCGTGCCGGTGATACGTAAAAGCACCATTCGCTCATGGCCGTTTGCCAGCTCTGCCTGGCCCCGTGTCGGTGGCACGTAAAAGCACCATCCGTTCGTGTTCGTTGCCAGCCTCGCCTGGCCCCGTGCCGGTGACACGTAAAAGCACCGTCCGTTCGTGGCCGTTGGCCAGCTCTGTCTGGCCCCGTGTCGGTGGCATGTAAAAGCACCATCCGTTCGTGGCCATTTGCCAGCTCTGTCTGGCCCCGTGTCGGTGGCACGTAAAAGCACCATCCGTCCGTGTCCGTTGCCAGCCTCGGCTGGCCCCCGTGCCGGTGACACGTAAAAGCACCGTCCGCTTGTGGCCGTTTGCCAGCTCTGTCTGGCAACCGTGTCGGTGGCACGTAAAAGCACCATCTGTTCGCGTCCGTTGCCAGCCTCGGCTGGCCCCCGTGCCAGTGACACGTAAAAGCACCGTCCGCTCGTGGCCGTTTGCCAGCTCTGTCTGGCAACCGTGTCGGTGGCACGTAAAAGCACCATCCGTTCACATCCGTTGCCAGCCTCGGCTGGCCCCCGTGCCGGTGACACGTAAAAGCACCGTCCGTTCGTGGCCGGTTGCGAGCTCTGTCTGGCCCCGTGTCGGTGGCACGTAAAAGCACCATCCGTTCGTGTCCGTTGCTAGCATCGCCTGGCCCCGAGCCGGTGACACGTAAAAGCACCATCCGTTCGTGGCCGTTCACCAGCTCTGTCTGGCACCTGTGCAGGTGGCACGTAAAAAACACCCACTACACTCGCGGAGTGGTTGGCGTTAGGAAGGGCATCCAGCCGTAGAAACACTGCCAGATCTGACTGGGCCTGACGAAGCCTTCCAGCTTCACAGACCCCAGTTGACCCGTCCAACCCATGCTAGCATGGAAAACGGACGCTAAACGATGATGATGATGATGATGATATATATAACCACATACACACACTTTCACACTCACACACACATACACACACAAATGTTAAAAATAAGATTATAATTTTGAAGGAGATTTACTGACTCTATACTGAGAGTAGAGTCAAATTTCTTGTAAAGTTTAAGTTGCCTGGGACTTCAGGTTTTGCTTATCGATACATATACATTACACACACACACACACACACACACATATTCTCTCTCTCTCACACACACACACGCACACACATACATACACACACATTTAAATAGAATATTTATCTCAGGACTCAAGTTACATGCTGCTATGATCTTTTAGTTCTCAATGAAAGATTGCAGCAGTGTGTAACATGAGTTGCAAGATAAATATTCAGTTTAAAGTAACCATATACTCTTCAACATGTACCAAGTACTCCTTGTTCGTATGTCTTATGTACCGTGTACATTACTAATTAAAAGTTGTTATCTGCAATAAAAGTGCAACATATGTAATGATTACAGAATCAACCAACCAATAGAAAGAAGGAGATTCAGCATGGTGACTTGAATTGCTAGAAATAGCAACTAAATTCTCTGCAGTTACATCTTACTGTTAAAAAGGACACATTGAATAAATCCCTTGTATAGTTAATTTTTAAAAAAATGCTATGGCATGAGCCCCTGTATCATTTTGGCATTCAAAATGGCCATAGCCAGCCTAAATATTCAATCTGTTTTATGATCCATCTAACTAGAGCAGGCCTCTCACACCTGCCCTACAATGTCATTCTAAAAATAAACAATCACATTGTCAAAATCTCAAAGTTACGAGATAATGTATGATTAATTCAAAACAATGTGAATGAATAAGCATTGCAACTCACAGAGTAATCTTAATACGAAAGGGTTAATCATAGGCACAGGAGTGGCTGTGTGGTAAGTCACTTGCTTGCCTTTACTACAAGAGAGTTCTTGCTACTTGAAGTCACGTTTTTCGGTGTGAAATATTGAACTTTTGAGGCTCGACTACAGGTAGGCGTTTGTTGTATTGGGGGGGGGGGCTTTGTGGAGTTTGTTGTCCTGTATTTAATATTTTTTGGTGAGCAACAGTTTCCACTCTGCTCCAGACATTTGCCTGCCTGAGGTCGTGTGTAAAGACTCACTTTGCAGTGAGAATTGTATTTTTTTGAGGAGGCGTAGCCCCTCTGCAAAAATTAATTTGTTTCTGAAAATTGTGTTACTGTGTTTGTTCCACTGGATTTACCACGGGCAAGGAGTACCAAGGCAGGAAGGACTAATTTGTGCTGCGACTGGAGTACCCTGTATTATTGTGGATTACCGGAGTTGCGGAATTTGTGTTGCCGTGGATTGAACTGTCTTCCTTCGTTCTTTGTCTCTGCTCTGTCTTTCCGTTACTTTTTGTGTTTATTACTGAACTTTTATTTAGAACATTTGAACTTTTTGTTGAACTCCTTTTCCTTCTTTGTGGTTTTAACCCTTTTGTTATCGTATTTATTTTGAGATGCTCTGTGTTCCTTTCAATTATTTTAAATATACCAAAGAATTTAGCAAAATAACTTAGTTATCATTCAGCTACTGTTAGGAACATAAATTGTTACTGAAATTTGGTGGAAGATTTTAATTCGAAATTTAAGAAAACAAGACATTTGTACTACAGAGCCAGAGCCAGTTTCGGCTGGGTTGGTAACGAAAGGGTTAAATCATGGCAACAAAGAAAACCACTATGCTGGAGTGGGAAATTCTTCTCCCCAAGCGGTGGTTAGAGGACCGTAATGAGAGAATGGTGGTGTTGAGGACATGCTCAAGTCCCTTGACACCATCACTGTGTTCTCTCAGGTCGAGATTGAGAAGGAGTTGGCAGAATACCTGCCAACTATCAAGTATATTGCAAGGGGTGACAAATTTGCAACAGTGTGGTTGCTGTTTGACACCCCTAAAGAGGCTAGCATTTTTGCTAGTCAGCTCCTAGAATGGGAAAAAATTTTGTTTCTCCCCACATATCGTGGGAGGAAATTGACAACAGCTTGGGTGAGTGGGATGCCACCCGGAATAGAGCTTGAGTGGATAGAGGACACTGTCCGCTGGGGTCTGGGTGGCAACGGAGCCAGGCTCTTGAATGTTAGAATGCTTCCTATGGCTGATTGGGTGGGGTCGAAAGCAATTTTGACCCTATGGACCTAATCAGCCAAAGATCTGATTTTCCCAGATTTTCTAAAGATGGTTGGTTCTAGGAACCTGGTGACTCTTGAGGGGACCCCCACCCAAGTGTCACCTGTGCCTGGAATCAGGTCACATCAAGAAGAATTGTCCCAAGAACCAAGCAAGGGCACTGGAGAAATTAATAGAGGAGGATGGTTTTCCTCCAACGGAGGGAGAGGTAGAGGAGGAGGTAACCCCCTTGAAAGGAAAAAAAAGAAAGAAGGTGGGCAACAATAGTTGCCCACCGATGGATTCTGAGGTGGCAGGAGGGAAGGAGGGACTCCTGGACAAGTTGGAGGAACTCCACCCTTCCGTCAAGAAGAGAAAATAAAAGAAAAAGAAAAAAAAGAATGGGACATCGCTGGCAGTTGATCGTCAACTGCCATCATGCCCCGAAACTCTGTCGGTGGAAAGAGTGCCACTGACAGAGGGAGCAGTGGCCCATCCCAGAAAGAGGGAAGATGAGTTAGTTGTATTCTTTCTGAAGGGAGGGGCAATAGAAAGCTTCCTAAGGAAGCGAAGCTTGAAGGAGGAGCCCTTAGCCTCGACCAAAGGCAGGAGTTGGCCATCGCAGGTGACTGCGAAGGTCATATCGGAAGTCAACATGGCCATGGTGGTGGGCTCCTTCAAAAAGGACATGTTCAGAATCGAGTTTTGGGACCCCGACCGGGATCCGGGTCAGTACCTATGGCAGCCCACAACCTGGTCGGGGGCGAAAAAGAATAGACTTAGTACCGAAATATGTTAATGTGCATTAATATTGTTGTTATTTCTGTAAGAGGGTTATTACCTCAAGCTGTGTCTTTTTAAAAAAACAATGTTATAGAGAAGCAGAGGGTCGGCAGGCACTTTCTGTTTTCTCCCATTTTTACCATCCTGTATTATTATCATTTGCCTCATCAATGTCATGTACTGCCTCTATGGCAGATTTGATAAAATAAAGTAGCTTGCTTACCAACCACATGGTTCTGGGTTCTGTCCCACTGCGTGGCACCTGGGGGAAGTGTCTTCTACTATAGCCTTGGGCCAACCAAAACCTTGTGAGTGGATTTGGTAGACGGAAACTGAAAGAAGCCTGTCGTATATATGTGTGTGTGTGTGTTGTGTATTTGTGTCACCCTAACATCGCTTGACAACCGATGCTAGTGTGGTTAGGTCACCATAACTTAGCAGTTCAGCAAAAGAGACCAATAGAATAAGTACTAGGCTTACAAAAAATAAGTCCTGGGGTCGATTTGATCCGACTAAAGGCAGTGCTCCAGCATGGCTGCAGTCAAATGACTGAAACAAGTAAAAGAATAGGTCTACTGGTTCAGGGCTGACCTGGGGCCACCACACATCTATTTTGTATATATATACTAAGGGACATTTGTTCTCACACATAAAAAACGATATTCACTTTAATGAAAGCACCTCTCTGTAGTGACTCCCCGGCCCCTATAGATTCACATCCTTTTTTTTTTTTTCATCTGTTTATTTATTTAATTTTCCTGCTCCTAATTTATTGGTGTTGCTTTTGTAAAGCTTATTTTCACTAGATCCTTCAGGAAAGTAGCAGGTTACAGAAAAGAAGAAAAAAAAGTGGGGGAAAAAAACAAAAAGAAAATGGGGAAAGATATTTATTATCCAAGGTTGAAAGCATATAAGTAAGAATAAAATCACTTTGAGAAATTCTACAAGGTCATTGGAAACCTTAAACTTTCAATCTTAGAATGAACCCTATCCCTTTACATTAAATCTAGCATATGCAAACATGCACAGACACACAGACATGTATCATGGCATTCATTGTATCATGACCCAATTTTGAGGGGATGGGCAAACGAATTGCACAGACGATCCCGGTAGCTGGCTGGTTCTTTATTTCAGCAACCCCCAAAAGGATGAAAGGCAAAATTGATTTTGATGGGATTTGAACTCTGAATGTAAAAAAAAAACTGGAAGAAATGCTACTAAGCATTTTGTCTACTATGGTAGCAATTCTGCCAACAACAACAACAATGATAACAACAACAACAACAATAATAATAATAATAATGATAATGATAATAATAAGGATAATGATAATAATAAAAATAATAATAATGATAATAATTGTTTCAACTTTTGACACAAGGCCAGCAATTCTGGGGCAGGGGTAAGTCAATTACATTAATCCCAGTGCACAACTGGTACTTATTTTACCAATCCCGAAAGGATGGAGAGCAAAGTTGTCTTCAGCAGTATTTGAACTCAGATTGTAAAGATTGATGAAATGTTGTCAAACATTTTGCCCAGCCTGCTAACAATTCTGTCAACTCGCTGAATAATAATAATAATAATCCTTTCTACTATAAGCACAAGGCCTGGATTTTGTGGGGGGGAGGGAGGACAGTCAATCATATCGACCCCCCCCCCCCCCGTACTCAACTGGTACTTTAATTTATTGATGAAAGGCAAAGTTGACCTCGGTGAAATTTGAGATGTAAAGATAGAACAGCTACAGAAATCAGCATTGCTTGGAACTGCAAGAATTTTTCACGGGGTTCTTGAAGCATGACCAGTAAATAAGTGCCACCTTAGTTTGGTGGCTGTGAACAGCTGAAACTTTCCATCATTCCCAGCAAAATAAGCTGAGAGTTTTCATCAAATAATAATAATAATAATAATACATGCATTTTTCCATGCTTGCAAAAGTTGGATGGGTCTTTTTCAACACAGCATCTTAACATCTTAACGCTTGATATTTTTATCCTTTGTTGTCATCTTTGTAAGGGTCGGCCTCTAGTGATCAGTTTTTACCACTTCATCCCATTTCTTTCTCTTCTGCAGATTTTTTCAACTGGGTTCATTTGGTAGTTCTTCACTCAGTTGTCATCTTCCATATTGCATCACATGACCACAGAAGCCTGAGCTTGTCTCTTCCATCATAACATCTGATTCCTCCTGTACCCAGTTTTACTCTTAGTTCATTTCTCTTCTATCATTACACAATCAGCAGAACATGTCAGCCACGTTTCTTTCTTTCCTTTAATAAACATTTCCTGCATTCAATGCTCATATTTTATCATTATCAAGCACCAATGTATTTTATACACATGCATCGTGCGAAAAAATCCACCACTCACTCAGAGAACTTTGTTGTTGTCTGCAAAGGTAATTACTTTCTGAGCTTTTTCACTTTTTTACTCTGGCTATTTTTCATTCAAAACATTTTCTGCCATTGTACATATACAATGGACTCTTTCAGTTTCCATTTGCCAAACCTTTCTTCAATAACCAAGGGCGAGAGTAGAAGAGATTTGCTTAACCCTTTAGTGTTCAGATTACTCTGTTAAATATAATACTTTTTCACTCAAATTGTTTTGAATTAATCATGCATTATCTTATAGCTTTGCGGTTTCAGTGATGTGATTGTTTACTTTTAGCATGACATTGTAGGTTAGGTGTGAGAGACTAGATATTGCCAGTGTGAATATAAAACATTTAGAATATTTGGGCCGGATATGGCTGGTTTAAACACCAAAGGGTTAAGGTGCTATACAGTGGGACTGCACCCAAAACTACATGGCTGTGTGGTTAGGAAGTGAAATTCCTAACTACACAGCCATGCAAGCATCTATAACACACACACACACACACATTTGGAGAAAGGAGAGAGAGATGGAGGGAGAGTAGTAAACTATAACTAGGTTGGGTACTGAGATTCAGGAATGCACAGTCATGGACAGAAATTACAGCTTGATATATACCTCATGCATACATGAGTACAAAATAGTCACCGGTGAACTAACTGATCCGGGATCTGGTTTCAGTTCTCAATCATAGCCATTTTACTAAATTCACACAACTTAATGACTTGGAAAAGACAAGAACATTACATAATCTTTTTCCTTAATTCCTTAAGTCTTTGTAAGAAATCCTATTACATGCTGATGTTAAGCAATTCTTATTTCCCATGCTAACAAATGTACACCCGAGTGCACAACAACTCCGTTTTAGTCTCATGTCAGCGTAGGCAATTGAAGATACGGTTGAATGAGTATAGCAGCTAATTCTTACTGTGACTGCAGATTTTACATATATGTGGTCTTCAGCAGTTGGATGCAAATTAGATCTGTGACATCCAATACAGGGAATCAAGCCGAACATTAACCATATCAGTCTCACTAGTCCTGAAAGGAATTTGTGAAGGTAACGAGTGTGCCTGTTACCCTTCACTAAATCACATAAAAAAAAATAGAATAAAAACATTTTTTTAAATGTGTATGCTGGTGGACAGTTGTTCAGGATATGAGTTCAATAGGTGGAGCTTGCAATAAGAAATATAAACTGTTGATGGTTTATTCCCTGACATAATTATAAGTCAGTTTGTAAATCTAATTGACTCAGCAGAAGTCACCTCTCACTTGGGATTAAGCAGTTTACTTATTGATAAAGGAGTTTTTAAGCCATGGGAAAATTCCTGTTTGAAATTACAGTGATAAAAAAATTTAGAAACCAGTCTTATGTGACTTAATCATCAGAGGAAGGATTAGTACAACGCCCAGTTTAACACCAACCCCTTCACCCCTGGATGCTTTTAGGGGAGCCAAATCTGTTGCAAGCATTGCTTTCCTACTGCGGCAACTCAGAGGTTGAGGTTTATTCTTGTTTTTTGCAGCTGTCTTGGAGGCCACGCATAAGGTCATGGATATTATCATTCTTTCTGACTCATCCCTAAAACTTAAAATAAGACAAATATTTGTGTGGATACAAGGTTTATTGAGCAGTAACAATGGTAGATCCTAAAACCTATAAGGTTTTAGAACAGCATGCAACCAGGAAACTCACCAATTATACAGAGATCTATTAGCTATAAAGTCCCCACTTAACGTGAGCTAACAAGGGTGTTTCTACCTTATCGTTTGATGTTCTAGAAATAGCAGCCAAATTTTTGTCAAACCACACCCTATTATTTTATATGAAGAGCGACACATTTAATAATGTGGTCCTTGATATGCAAAAAGACAGAATAGTCATAGTTTTGATCAAAGGTCTGTGCAATTAGGATTGACCCCAAGCTAAAATAAAACAAGAGCCTATTCAAACAAGGTAGATGAAGCCATTTTAAAGTTAAGCCTTTTGGCCTTTGACACAATGCTGAACTAGTAATTAGATATGAACCACTAGTCCTCAGTCAATGGTGATTCCCACTATAATCTGACAGCCAATGAATGGACAAAGGGAGATTTATAAAAGCAACAACAATAGCTAGGTGACTTAAGCTACCTGTGAGTTTAGTGTTTTGTAAAGGGCACAGTGCGTCAGTCTTGGTGACATGGTACAAATCATCAATTCTTGCAATTTGATTCATGCTAGTGCCGGCTGCAGCTGAGAAGAACCCCCAGCACAAAACTAGAGCTGGGTTCTGAGAAAATTTTCATTATGTAGGCATAGGAGTGGCTGTGTGGTAAGTAGCTTGCTTATGAACCACATGGTTCCGGGTTCAGTCCCACTGCGTGGCACTTTGGGCAAGTGTCTTCTACTATAGCCTCAGGCTAACCAGAGCCTTGTGAGTGGATTTGGTAGACAGAAACTGAAAGAAGCCTGTCATATATCTATATATGTGTATATATATATATATTATATATATATATATATATATATATACATATATATATGTATGTGTGTGTCTGTGTTTACGTCCCCATAACTTAGCAGTTTGGCAAAAGAGACTGATAGTCCTGGGGTCAATTTGCTCGACTAAAAGGCGGTGATCCAGCATGGCCACAGTCAAATGACTGAATCAAGTAAAAGAGTAAAGAGTTGTAGCTAGGTGACTTAAGCTACCTGTGGGTTTAGTGTTTTGCGAAGGGCACAGTGCTTCTGTCCTGGTGACATGGTACAAATCATCAATTCTTGCAATTTGACTCATGCTAGTGCTGGCTGCAACTGAGAAGAACCCCCAGCACAAAACTAGATCTGGGGTTCTGACAAAATTTTCACTATGTAAATAACAGTGTGTTGTGTTCTTGAGCTTCTATGAAGAAGAGAATGAAATCAAAATTGCTTTAAATTACAGAGGCATACACCACCACCACCATCGCCACCACATCATTGTTATTGTCACCACTCTTACATCTATTTTGATAAGCTCACATAGGTTGGACAAATCTTGAATGCATCTCACATCCTGTTGCAGCCCTTTGTCATCTGACATATACACAGCAACATAGAACACCTGAATTTATTTTTCCCCTTTTTTTACAAGGATAGGGTTTTTATGGCTGAATGCTTTTCTTATGACCCATTCATACTCATAGCCATACATACATACAGACAGATAAATAAAAAAGATAGAAACAGTGGCAGGAGTGGCAGTGTGGTATGTAGCTTGCTTACCAACCACATGGTTCCGTGTTCCGGGTTCATTCCCACTGCGTGGCACCTTGGGCAAGTGTCTTCTACTATAGCCTAGGGCTGACGGAAACTGAAGGAAGCCTGTTGTATATATGTATATATATATGTTTGTGTGTCTGTGTTTGTTCCCCCACCATCGCTTGACAACTGATGGTGGTGTGTTTACGCCCCTGTAACTTAGCAGTTTGGCAAAAGACACCGATAGAACAAGTATTAGGCTTTCAAAGAATAAGTCCTGGGATCGATTTGCTTCTACTAAAAGGCGGTGCTCCAGCATGGCTACAGTCAAATGACTGAAACAAGTACAAGAGTACATGAATATAGATAGATAGACAAACAGACAGATAAATGGATGGACACACAAACAGAGAGATAGAGATAGATAGATAGATGGACAAACAAGTAGATAGATAGATAGATAGATAGATAGACAAAGCAAGCCCACATACACACACATATGTACATATACACACATATTCATGCATACTCACATCTCAATACGCACATACAGCACCAATACACACATACATATACATACGCAGCCATAGACAAATACCACGCTCTGGTAGGGTAGCTTATAATTGTTACTTTTCAACCAATTCATCCGGAAAGTAACACTGATATCCGTCCTTACACCCAACATTTTTTGTTTACCAGTGTAAAAGGGAGGAGAGAAACATTTCTGTCTGCATGCATACACACACAACAGGTACCCACCCCCTCTCTCCATCTCTCTCTCTCCCCTTTGCTCTCTCTCTCTCTCTCCCCTTTGCTCTCTCTCTCTCTCCTCTCTCTCTCTCTCTGTCCACCCAAGCAGATAAATGTACTTGCTAACACTGCAAGAAAGCAGATCCTTCCACATGCACATCCCGCCCTTCTAACTACCATTACGGCTGCTGCTGTTGCTGCTGCTGCTACTACTACTACTACTACTACTAATAATAATAATAATAATAATAATAATAATCTTTTCTACTCTAGGCACAAGGCCCGAATTTTGGGGGAGGAAGCCAGTCGATTATATCAACCCCAGTGCGTAACTGCTACTTACTTAATCGACCCCGAAAGGATGAAAGGCAAAGTCGACCTCGGCGGAATTTGAACTCAGAACGTAACGGCATATGAAATACCGCTAAGCATTTCGCCCGATATGCTCACGATTCTGCCAGCTCGCCAATAGTAATAGTGGTTTCAAATTTTGGCACGAGGCTAACAATTTTGGGGGTAGTGTGCTAGTCAGTTAACTAGACCCCAGTGCTCAATTGGTACTTATTATATTAACCCCGAAAGGACGAGAGGTAATGTTGACCCCCAGCAGAATTTGAACTCAGAAAGAAATGCCACTAAATTTTCTGCCCAGCATGCTAATGATTCTGCCAGCTCATCACCTTAATAATGATAATAATCTCTTCTATTATAGGCACTATTTGAGGAGAGGGGCTTAGTCAATTACATCAACCCCAGTACTCAACTGGTAGTTATGTAGCATTGTTTTTTCCTTATTGACAGGTCATGTACTCATAATAATACTAATGGTATGAACATAAACCTGAAAGCAACATCGAATATGATAATGCAAATATCCTATTGGATTTTATGATTCAGTGTGACCATGAGACAGAAGATAGGAAACCAGACATTGTGTTAATTGAGAAAGAAAGCAAATGATGCTGGATCATAGATATAGCATGCCCAGATGACATCAAGTTATGTGATAAGGAAGAAAGAAAAGTCGATAGATATAACAGGTTAGCTTGGGAGGTTAAGCAGTTGTGGTTGCTGAAAAAGGTGGTAGTAGTACCAATAATTGGTGGAGCCCTGGGAACTGAGAAAATTCATGAGAAGTACATGGAACAAATAGGGGCTGCAATATGGGTGGAGCACTTGCAGAAAACAGCACTGCTTAGAACTGCTTGAATACTCTGGATGGTGCTCAAAAAATAAGGGGTATTTCCTTAGTTCACTAGTCGTGAACAGCTGACACTAGTGTTAGAAGCTGCGCAAAGACAATAAAATAATAATGATAATGGTTTCAAATTTTGGCACAAAGCCAGCAGTTTCAGGTGAGGTACCAATGATACAATTATTTCCACCACTATTGCTCTTTTACTCTTTTACTTGTTTCAGTCATTTGACTGTGGCCATGCTGGAGCATCGCTTTTAGTCGATGGGCTTCTTTCAGTTTCCGTCTACCAGATCCACTCACAAGGCTTGCCCGAGGTGCCACACAGTGGGACTGAACCTGGAACCAAGTGGTTGGTAAGCAAGCTACTTACCACACAGCCACTCCTACGCCTATTGGTGGAAGTAATTGTACTGCCACTGCAAACATTATCTTTACCACCATCACTACAACATCACCAAGACTACAAGTATTCCTGCAATCATTACTGCTGCTGCTTACTGCTACTCCCACTACTCAGTTTCAGACTTGGAACGAATTCCTTCCCTTCCAATAATGTAGGGTGTGTCCAAATTCTGATATTGAATTAACTGCTAAATGAACCGTAAGAGAAGAAACTTGAAGTGGGATGAGGAAGGTAGTCTGATATGGAGAGTCTCTCTTTTTTTTTATAAATGTGTGTGTGTGTGTGTGTGTGTGTGTGTGTGTGTGTGTGTGTGTGGATAAGTGAATGGATGTGCATTTCTTAGATTCAGTCATTAACTTATTTTGAGTATGTGTGTGTATGCACATATGCGGTGTGTACTAAAAGTAGTATCTAACTTTATTTTTCCTGCCAAAACTAATACTGTGTGGGCAAAATCCTCTGGGTGGGAGATGACACCATCCTTCCTGCACGTGTATAAAAGTTTTCATGCTGCTAGGCCTCATCAGTTCCCAGCTGTTGTACCCAGAGTACAGACATGTAGTGCACACTCATCAGATTTTCACTTTCACACAAGATGAGGGAACACAGCAAGCAGAGACCACAAGCCCATGTCTCATTACCAGTGGTGATGTTCTTCATGAAGTCCGAGTCATTGTTTGCATGATCCAGCATGTCCTACATGTGGAATTGTTTCTGCTGCTGTTGCTGTTTCTGTTGAGCGAACGGTCTTCGTCCCAGAGCTCGCAAGATGGGAGAAGTCCGAAACGTGGTCCTTTGCTATTTGTAAGACCCGCAAAAGAGAAAACAGGTCAACCCCCGACACCGAGAGCATCGACGGATGGATGAATGCGCATCCAGGCTCAGCGGTTGCGTAGGAAGTCGGGGACAAGAAACAAGAAGAAAGAGTGAGAGAATGTTGGAGTGAAAGAGTACTACAGGGTTGCCACTACCCCCTTGTTTCTGCTGCTCTGCTAGCACTTTGAGGGAAAACTTTAGCCAACACTTTCTGCATGCACAATTCCTCCATTAAAATGGAATGCACTGACCCTGTGCTTATTCCTACTTCGTGAGCAATTTCCTGGATTGTTACATAACAGTCTTCCGTGATTATTCACTGAACTGTCTCAATTGGTTCTTCATTTCAGCTTGTGGATGGCCTGCCTGAGTGTGACTTGGTTTCCAGAGATGCAGCCATGTTTGAAGTGGCAGTACCACTCCTTCATTTGAGTTTTGCCCATCACACCATCACTAAAGGCCTGCTGAATCTGTTGGATAGTTTGAGCTTGAGTACCGTAAATCTTCGAGTATAGTCCGCCCTTGAGTATAATACGCAGGGGACTTTAAGAAAAACCTAAACCTTGTGTATAATATGCACCCTTTCTCTAACTTGAGTCAAGGAGGTCTATATAATGTCATTGGTTTGAAAAACTGTATACAGTAACGTTCTCTATTATTATTGTATATATAACATAATGCAGACGTGTTGCTTTTTTGTGCATTTTGTTTGCAGAAAATAAAGAAATAACAGTGATAAAGTTTAATAAATGTTGGTTACTGCAAGTTACGGATGACTTCATTGCTTTCAGGCTTAGCTTAAGGTATTTTTGTGCCCGACATCACAAAATACGTCTGAATAAACATTGCCAGACAGCAAATAGAGACTCGGACATTGCTTAGAAAATATTTTTTCATTTTTAACCTCGTAAATAGTACGCACTAGGGATTTTAACCTTTAAATTTTGGGGGGAAAATGTGGATCATACCTAAGGATTTACGGTATCACCAAGCTTTTGGTAAAACTTGATGCAATATCTCTGCTTGAAACATTCAGTGAAAACAAAAATCTGACGAGTGCACACTATAAGCCTGTAATCTAGGCGTAACAGCTGGGAACTGACGCAGCTTACCAGCACAAAAGTTTCCATGTGTGTGCAGGAAGAGTGGTATCACCTCTCACCCACAGGATTTTGCCCATGTGGCATTAGTTGTGGTGGGGAAAAAAAAAATCATACTTTTTGAATGTACCTTGTACAAGTGTGTATGTGTACATGTATATGGGTGTGTGTGTCTATATGTTTATGAGTATGGAGTGCAGTTACTTCAGTACAAATATGTAAGTAGATGTACATGTATACAATAGTGCCTTGGTGTATATAAACTCAACACAATGTAAGGCAATGTCATGTTAACCTGTTTAGATAAACAAGAACTGTTGTTGTTGCTGGTGATGATGATAATGATGATACTGGTGGCGGTGAGGACGGCAATGACAGTGGTGATAGCAATGGATATGACAATAATCAGGATATTGACCATGGTAAGAAGAATGTTGATAATGGCTGCTATGAGCAATGTTATCAATAAGGAAGAGATGATAACCTATTTCTTTACTACCCACAAGGGGCTAAACACAGAAGGGACAAACAAGGTCAGACAAAGGGATTAAGTCGATTACATCGACCCCAGTGCGTAACTGGTACTTAATTTATCGACCCCAAAAGGATGAAAGGCAAAGTTGACCTCGGTGGAATTTGAACTCAGAACGTAACGACAGACGAAATACCTATTTCTTTACTACCCTCAAGGGGCTAAACACAGAGAGGACAAACAAGAACAGACAAATGGATTAAGTCGATTATATCGACCCCAGTGCGTAACTGGTACTTAATTTATCGACCCCGAAAGGATGAAGGGCAAAGTTGACCTCGGTGGAATTTGAACTCAGAATGTAGCGGCAGACGAAATACCTATTTCTTTACTACCCACAAGGGGCTAAACACAGAGAGGACAAACAAGAACAGACAAATGGATTAAGTCGATTATATTGACCCCAGTGCCTAACTGGTACTTAATTTATCGACCCTGAAAGGATGAAAGGCAAAGTTGACCTCGGTGGAATTTGAACTCAGAATGTAGCGGCAGACGAAATACCTATTTCTTTACTACCCACAAGGGGCTAAACACAGAGAGGACAAACAAGAACAGACAAATGGATTAAGTCGATTATATCGACCCCAGTGCGTAACTGGTACTTAATTTATCGACCCCAAAAGGATGAAAGGCAAAGTTGACCTCGGTGGAATTTGAACTCAGAACGTAACAGCAGACGAAATACAGCTACGCATTTCGCCCGGCATGCTAACGTTTCTGCCAGCTTACCCAAGAGATGATAACCAATGAGAAGTGGCAATCGATGATGTGAAGAAGTGACAAACTATGAAGATGACAAATTAAAAAAAGCAACAGTCTCTGTTCTCTCCTTTAATGATAATGATGGTGATGGCAAGAGCAAGGCATATGAAATAAGGCAATTTGTCCTAAGACCCACTACACTGATGAAAACTTTCTTGGTAGATGTTGTTTACTCCCAGATAAGCCGTGATGATTTCTGTTAGGCCAAGTGAGTGTTTGCACGCTCCCCTGTTAGCACAGGATGTTAAAGTTTTGTAAAAGTTTGTGTGTTTGGAGGGTCTGTGACTTAATAATTAAGCATCTTAACTATAAGGTTACAGAAGTTCCAAAATAATTCACATCACAGGTGAAGTGTCAAAGCAGCCTGGGTAAAAACCCCAAAAATTCATTTTGGGAAACAAGAAATGTCCCATAGCCTATGTTATTGTAGAGTTATTACTGTATATGAGTTGTAGAGAGAGCTTCTACATGGTCACTTGATATGTAAGAAATAGCAGTCAAATCGTCCTCAAAATCACACTCTAGTAAGGTAAGAACACATTGGATAATGTAGTTCTAGACATACCCACCAAAAGACAAAATGGTCAGGATCGGAATGCCTTTGCTCATAGGTCTCTTGATCAAGGGTAACCTGATGATATACAAAAATTTGGTGCTGTGGTTTCTTTGTTTCCTTCTTTAGACCCATAGAACCATTTAAAATATGTATATCCTCCCAGCACAGTAGAGTAATGTCATTGGCTAATGTTTCTTGGTTTCTTTTTTTTGTTTTTCTTGCAGCACATAAATATTTCTAGTTTGTTTTTTTTAATATCTGGTACATTGAATATATTTACATTAACTTAACCATTGTTTTGTTTTCTTTCGTGTAAATGAATTATGAATTTTATAAACAAATCTATTTACTAATGTCAATCAACGAACTATTTTGCACATTAACTTAGCGGTTCTTCTATCAATATTTCAACAATACTGTGAAAACAATATTTCACTGATGAAGTCAGTATAAGGCTGAACATATCAAGAGTTGTCTTCCATATCCACTGAAAAAAAGAATCAAAAACATTAGACACTGACTAATATATATATATATATTTGCCATCACTGCATATTTATTTCTAGTTAGCTTTTTTGTACTCCCTGCATTAATTAAGATAACAGTAAGTTAAGTATTGAAACAGACAGCTCAGAAAAAAGCTGTTAAATGGAGTGCTATTCAAACAACAATAACAAAAAAAAAACTTCTTTAAAAAGTCTATTAATGATATATAAATGTTTTCGTTACTGAAGGCATAGTAGCTCTTGTTTCTTTGACTAACCTTCACATTGAAGATACATGCTCTCAGGCTAAATATGACATAATTTCCTAAAAAGAATTTTACAGTGAGAAATCTCGTCATAGACACACACACACACACACACACACACACACATGCATGCACGCATGCGGGCAAGCATACACCCACACATACACACACACACACAAACACACACACACACACATGTCCTTGTCATCATTTTGTGTGCATGCATGTATGTATGTATTAGGGTATTTAAGTGGAAGAAAAAGTAGTTCTTACATGTAAGCAGAGCTTAGATTTCCTTTTGTGTGTGTGTGTGTGTGTGTATGTGTTCATTCATGCACTTAAACAAACACATATGTATGTCTATGAATGCATATATACAAGAAATTTGGTGTGTGAACTATCAGAATGAATATAAATGTGTGTGTGTGTGTGTGTCATGGGAGGAGGGAGTATTGCTTGTTAATGTCCCCCTAAGTGACATCTATGTTAACAGACAACACCTGTGGATAGATAAGATCTAAGAATTCAAAATGAAAGTAAAAAATATATGGTTTGCACAGCTCCATACTGCCTAACTTGATCAAATGTTAAAATCACCAGAAACAAAAGCAGCTGTTAAGATCTTTATTACAAATGGTTACAAATAAAAGGGTTTCCCCGCTTGACCTACAAAGCTTTCTTTTTTTTATTAAGAGTACCTCCAGGAAAAACTGTCCGCATCAAGATTAGTACAAGTCTAGCCACGAGGCCCAGTAGTCTTACAATGTGTTCATTCATCATTTCAAGTATTTCTGCGGGTCCTCACAGCTATGCCAAGTACGTCCAACTGTCTTCTTGACAAGTCTTGCGCTTGCCCTCCAAGCTTCCTAGCGACTTTCGGCAAGCTAGTCTGGTGCAAGTGCTGGTTTAGTTGTCCTTGACCCAACCACATAAGTACTAGATTACATGTTACCCATAAATGATCCATAATGCATATACACAGACACGCGTGCATATACTGATCGGAACAATGAAAATATAACCAAAGCTAAATCAATGTGCAAATATTCTGGCACATGTAAATGCATGCCTGTTTTAAGTAGCCAATATACATGGGTATCTTCCAAGCTGGAGAAGCACTGGGCCCCTGAAAAATCTTGCTGTAACAAGGAGCTCTATATAGCAGAGCCTATTTTTCCATTGACTTTTGTGTCATGTGGATAGCAATAAGAGGATATATTTTGCGCTGTGGAGCTCCACATTGTGACAGGATTTTCATAAGCTCTCATGGCTTCCAAAATATGTGGTACACTTGTTTTGTTTCTGTATATCCTCCTCCTTGGCCTCCCCTCCTACTCCTCCTCTTCTTCTTCTTCTTCATACCACCACCATCATCATCATTTAACATCTATCTTCCATGCAACCCTGGGTTGGAAAATTCGGCAGGGCCCAATGAACCAGGGGATAGAAACCATACAATTGGAGCCTGGTGCAGCTCTTTGGGCTAGCCATTTCCTGTCAAAGTGCCCAACCTATGCCAGTATGGAAAATGATGATGATAGTGATGACGACGAAGATGATTATCACACACACATCCACACACATGTGTGTAGATTCGAAATAATAACAGGAGACAAACAATATCAGTGGTACTCCACTAATTCTTACAAAATTATCAAGAACATAAGAATCACCATTCAAAGATTGTGTGTGTGTGTGTGTGTACATGTGTAAGAACAGGTGCAAGCATAGCTGTGTATTTAAGAAGTTCATTCTTCTAAACCACATGGCAGGCGCAATGCGTAGCCTTATTTTGTCTGCTGTTACGTTCTGAGTTCAAATTCCGCCAAGGTCGACTTTACCTTTCATCCTTTCGGGATCGATAAATTAAGTACCAGTTACGCACTGGGGTCGATGTAATTGACTTAATCCGTTTGTCTGTCCTTGTTTGTCCCCTCTGTGTTTAGCCCCTTGTGGGTAGTAAAGAAATAAGTTGGTTCCACTGCATGGATGCTGCTGGTTGGTGCATTCCACAATAGGAATGCAGGAACCCTAATACCATGTAAGTAAAATAAGTAACTGGAAGAAGCCCATCCTATACGTGCATGCTTGAGTGTGTAACTGAGTTGAAAGTCCCTCACAGGTTATTGCATGAGTATACAGTGATTGTAAACAAAAGTCCCCATCTTTCATACAATGGTATCATTTGTCTGCAGTCAACCATGAAAGCAAGCCTGAGGTGTTCATTGTTTGATGCATTCCGGGATATATTATTACTTTGCTTGGAAAGAAGTGGGGGTTGGTAACATGAAGGGTTTCTGGCTGTAGAAAAATTGCCTTAAATGTTTGATGCTTTTTATGACCAATACAAGCAAACAGAAGTGCATGCAAAAATGTTGATGAAATGGTGTGTTAGCTTGTTTGTGTCTGTGACACACACACAATACATATATATACATATACATACATACATGTGTGTGTGTGTGTGTATATATATATATATATATATACACACACACACACACATGTATGTATCTATGTATCTATCTTTATATATATATTGGTGTTTGGAATGGCATCCAGCTATAGAAACTATGCCAGAATAGACAATGGAGCCTGGTGTGGCCCCAGGCCTTATCAGTCCCAGTCAAACAGTCCAACCCATGCCAGCATGGAAACAGACATTAGATGACGATGATGATATATATATATATATATAACTCTTTTACTTGTTTCAGTCATGTGGCTGTGGCCATGCTGGATAGTCATGCAAATCGACCCCAGGACTTTATCTTTGTAAGCCTAGTAATCGGTCTCTTTTGCCGAACCGCTAAGTTATGAGGACGTAAACACCAGCATCGGTTGTCAAGTGATGTTGGGAAGACAAACACAGACACACACACATACTTATATACATACATATATATACATATATACGATGGGCTTCTTTTAGTTTCTGTCTACCAAATCCACTCACAAGGCTTTGGTTGGACTGAGGCTATAGTAGAAGACACTTGCCCAAGGTGCCATGCAGTGGGACTGAACCCGGAACCATGTGGTTGGTTAGCAAGCTACTTACCACACAGCCACTCCTATGCCTACACACACACACACACACACACACACACACACACAAGATATATATATCTTCACATGATACCATTTGAACAGAATATTAATGTTGTGTTTGCATTCTCTTAATCTTCTAGAAATCACAGCTAAATTTCCCTCAAGCCATACTCTGCTTTCTTGAAAATAAGACACATTAGATAATGCAGTCTAGAGTAAGCTAGTCTTTGGGTATGTGTGTGTTTGGAGCAGGTGGGTAGTTATGGCTTGAATGCTTTTGATGAACAATAGCAACAAATACTATAAGGACCCCTTAACCCTTTAGCATTTAAACTGGCCATATCCAGCAGTTATAACCCTTAATGTCAGATTTTATAATGCCCACTTCAGTTTAACATTATTGTTGTTAGACCAGTAAAGACATGACTATCTAAGACCATCAACTTCATACTCTCTCACTATACTGACCGATGTCACCTTATTTATAGTGCCTAGCACATACCACTTGTCACATGGGAGGAGTGTACCATTATTACTATCATTCCCACAGTGTTTTTTAGCTATAGAAACCATGCCAGAATAGACAATGGAGCCTGGTGTGGCCCCTGGTCTTATCAGTTCCAATCAAACAGTCCAACCTGTGTCATTTTATTTCTTTTAATAGCAATGCTTTTTATATCACTCTCGACCTCCCATTTTTTTTTTTCTTAGTCACACATTTAATATTTTTATTCTGTTTGGCATCCACTTCCAGGAACTCTGTACATTTTCTTTTTCTTACGCTTTTCTTACATCTTACCCTTTTTCTTACATCTGGGTTCAATCACCTGTAGTGGCGTTGTACTTGAAAAGTATCATATAACCATTCTATTGTTTCTTCCATTCTCTTGGGTTTGCTCTCAACAAATCTTTTTTTCAGTTGTTTCATGTGTCTCTTGTATACACTTTTTCTGCTTTTTACCAAGTACATACAACATTTTTCCTATTTGTCTGGTAATCACACCATCTTCCCAACTCTGCTTTCCATTCTTATATGCCCTCACAAATACCTTTTCACCAAATCTGAAAAGTCTTGCTGTATTTTCCATTGCAATTTTTCTTTTCTTGACAGGTAGCAATTTGTCAAAGAATGACTTTACTTTCCTCACAAACATCAGCTCCACTGGTGACATACCTGCTGGTGTATATGGATTTGGGGTTACCCGGTATACTCTTAGGAATTGTTGTAGAGCTACCTCATTCATGACTTCCCTATTTGACTCTCTTGAACGTATCGACAAAGCATTCTGCTTGTCCGTTAGATCTGGGATGGTATGGCACTGTGGTTGCATGTTCTACAGTCAATGTTTTACATAATTTTTTAAATTCAAAAGACACAAATTATGTCCCATTGTCAGGCACAATCTTGTTTGGGATGCCAAATCTTGCAAACAGTCATGTAAAAAATTTGTCACAGTTGAAGATGTTGGTTTTTTACACTTACAAATTTCTGGCCATTTAGAGCAACTATCCACTACCACCAACCACTAAGTAGTAAGAAGCATTTTCAGGGACTAGCAAAATCGATGTATAGTCTCAACCAAGGAATATCTACTTTTGGCCAAGGTTCACTTTTTATTGTGGGTAATTTTGCAACTAGAGCACATCCTCTACGGCCTTTCACTAATTTCTATTGCTCTATCCATTTCTGGCTAGTATACATAGCTCTGCATAAAATCTTTCATCCTTGAAATACCAGGATGTCCAACATGGAATTCCCTCAACATTTTCTTTTGTACTGTTTTAGGTATCACTACTCTCCGAGCATACATCAATACATCAGCACACTATCACAAATTGAGTATAAGTTCACATCTTGGTTTCATTTCACACCAATCCTGTTTCTATTTACTTTTCCTGACCACAATGTTCTTTTCATTTCTGTTACGAATTTGTCCTTTACTAAATTGTTTTATATCTTCTAGGGTTACTGGTAATTTATGTACCACATTCCACATTACATTTTTTATTTCTCCTTCTGCTCTTAAAGCTGCAATTACCTTATCTTCAAATGGTTCACAGTGTTTCAGCATCATCTGGACCAGTGGTTTTCAACCAGGGTTCCGCAAGAAGTTACAGAACTGCTAAAATCGGCAGTAATTTTTAAGTCTCCTGTGCAGATATGTGTGCATAAGACTATTAAATTATTGCACAGGGGTTCCTCAAGCCAGTGGAATGTTTCCTTGGGGTTCCGCTCCAGCAAAAAGTTTGAAAAGCACTGGTCTGGACAAACCATTTTTATGCCCTAGTTTTTTTTATGGTAAATATTTTGTAGTCATAATTCAATGATGTAGTGCCCCATTGCTGTAGTCTGTTCACTGTGTGTGTTGGTATTCCTTTTTTAGAACTGTTTATTGACAGTAATGGGCAATGATCTGTTTGTAGACAGAAACTTCTTCCATGAATAAATCTACCAAATATGATTGCTAACACTTCCTTTTCTATCTGACTATAGTTCCTTTCAGCTGGTAATAACTATTGTGATGCATGGGTCATAGCCTTGTTACTCCCATCATCATATTTGTGCAGAAGCACAGCCCCTACACTGTAATTACTTGCATCTATAGCCAGTATAATATCCAACTTTGGATCCCAAAATCTGTTAACAATAAGTCCAATGTTAAAATGCTTTTTAGCTCCTCAAATGCCTTCTGGCACTAATCAGTCCAACACCATTTTGTATTTTTCTTTAACAGATTATTGTCCAGGGTCCTTATGTTATGTATGTTGGGAATATAAATTTGATAATAATTTACTAAACCCAAAAATGCTTGTAGCATAGTCACATTATTTGGTATGGGCCTTTTTTTTTTATCACAGTTGCTCTGAATAGATCTAGTTTTTGTCTGTTTTTATCTATTATCAGGCCCAAGTATTTGATTTTTTTAAATAAAGAGCTCACATTTTTCTTCCATTAACTTGAAACTGTATTCTCTGATCTTCTCAAATACCCTTTTCATGTGTTCTACATGTTGTTCATGTGATACGCTTTTTATTAGAATATCGTCTAAATAGGCAATAACAAAATCAGTCGTCAATTCAGTTCAATTCAGTTTCAATTCAGTTTTTATTAGCTCAAAAAGCAAAAGCAAGGCCATGTAGGGGGACATGGAATTATGTACAGGGAGGGTGGTCATACAAAGAGTTCAGGCCATTTCTGGTCAAGAGAGACTTTGAACCGAGCGGTCATCGGCATCTTCACTATCTCGTCCGGCAGCTTATTCCACGGATCTGCAACCCGGACAGAGAAAGCCCCAGCATTGTATCCATTACTTACTGAAATATATAAGGAGCCACTTTTACACTGAAGAAAAGCCATTTAAATTTAAATAAGCCACGGTGTGTGTCGATGGTTAATAAATGTGAGCATTCTTCTTCTACTTGGATTTGTAAATATGCCTCCAAAAGGTTTAATTTTGAGAATTTCCTTCCATTCAATTTTGCAAACCCTTCCTCAGGGCTCAGCAATGGGTAGTTATTTGTAATTAAGCAATCGTTCAACCCTACTGAAAAATCAGCACAAACTCTTAACTTGCTATTTTTCTTTTTTACGTAGACTGTAGGTGCTGCCCAGTCTGAGTGGACTGTCTTCTCAGTTATTCTTAGACTTTCAAGTCTTTCAAGTTCCTTGCTTACCTGGTCTATTACCACGAATGATACATTTTGTTTTGGCTTAAATACAGGTGTTGCACTTTGTTTTACTGCAATTTTTACCTTTGTTTTCTTGCAACATCCCAGTTCCTCCAAGAAAACATCTGGAAATAAATGTATTTTTTTGTTTCAGTCCCCCAGCCACATTCAAACCTTCAACTGAATGGACTATATTCCCACACAAAATAATTACAGGTGTATTCTACAATTTGAACAATTCCATCTACTCTGTGCTGAATAGATTAACTGAATTTTTTGCAGACATTTTTTCCATTTTCATTTGGTCATGAAATGTTACATTACACACATATTCACCAACAAAACACAATCTTTTACCTGTAACACCATGTGTGACTTTTGTAGATTTAATTAATTTCGGCTTACCAACATATTTCCAAGTTTCTTCATTTACAATGGTAATATCACTTCCAGTGTCTAGCTGTATTTATATACTGGCATTTTTAATTTTCACATTTACGAATTTCCTCTTTGTTACATTACAATTTTCTTTCGATGACATACCATTTATTCTTTTATTCTTTGTTCCAATGTTTCACCAACTTGGTTTTACAGTGCGTTTTTATGTGTCCAATTTTTCCACAATGGAAACATTCTGCTTTCTTAAATGGACAGTTTTTTCTCAGGTTAGTTAGTTAGTTAGTTAATTTTGGGCTCAAAAAGCAAAAAGCAAGGCCATGTAGGGGGACATGGAGTTATGTACAGGGTGGTGTTCATGTAAAGAGTTCAGGTGTAGACCTTCACATGCAAAACATGGGTTTTTTCCTGATTCTCGTCCTGTTTGAACTGTATTTTAGTACACACTTGATTTCTGCTCTGCCTGTTTTGCACTTGTTTCACTTGGGAGCAATTTTGATGTTCAATTTTCTCTCTGTCATGTCTTAAATTTACTATTCTTTCTCACTCTTCTGACATTTGTTGTAAGGTTACAGCTCGGCTTTGTTCCAGCTTAGCGAAAATTCTTGTTCTTACTTCTGCATCTTTCTCTGCAGTTAGTTCCTGAGTAAATATCAGGCACTTGAACATATCTGGGGTTAATTTGTCCAGTTTGAACTTTTCACATTCCCTGTTAACTCTTCTAGCATATGTGACGTAGTCCTCCTTGTTGTTCTTTTCTAAGTTTGAACTTTTCCAACGTGTACTGAACAACGAGCTTTCCTCACTAAAACTTTTACTCAAAATGTCTATTGCATCCTTAAAGTTTATGTCAGAAGGTTTTTTTGGGAGTACATAATTGCTGTAATGCTCATGTTCCCCGGCTGCCAGTTTCCCTAAGATTAAACGCATTTTTATATCGTCCTCCCAGTCTTTGCACTTTTTATTGAGGAGTTGTTTGTATCTTCTATAGTAAGCCTCAAAGGTAACTCTTTTGTCTGGTTCATACTTAACCCTTTAGCGTTCAAATTAATATGTCATAAGTAACCCTTATTCATTTACATTTGAAAAAAATTAATCTGGTATTATCTTGTAGCTTCAAGATTTGAAAGATGTAATTCTTTTACTCTTTTACTTGTTTCAGTCATTTGACTGCGGCCATGCTGGAGCACCTCCTTTAGTCGAGCTAATCGACCCCGGGACTTATTCTTTGTAAGCCCAGTACTTATTCTATCGGTCTCTGTTGCCGAACTGCTAAGTGACGGGGACGTAAAGACACCAGCATCGGTTGTCAAGCAATGCTAGGGAGACAAACACAGACACACAAACACATACACACATACATATATATATATATACACATATATACGACAGGCTTCTTTCAGTTTCCGTCTACCAAATCCACTCACAAGGCATTGGTCGGCCTGGGGCTATAGAAGACATTTGCCCAAGATGCCACGCAGTGGGACTGAACCCGGAACCATGTGGTTGGTTAGCATGCTACTTACCACACAGCCACTCCTGCGCCTGTTTATTTTTAGAATTACATTGCAGGGTAGGTATGAAATATTGGTTCTGACCAGTTTGAGCATAAAGTGAGTAGAATATTCGGGCCGGATATAGCCGGTTTAAACACTAAAGGGTTAAACTCTGTTATCAAGTCCACAATATTATCCGGCAAGAACATCTTTTCAGCATTTCCTGATGACTTACTATTCATTAATTGCAGCATTTGTTGCTGTAGTAGTAATTGTTGTTGCTTCTGCTGTTGTTCTGTTGTTGAAGCTGCCACTGTTGTTGTTGTTGCTGTTTTTACAACTCGAGCAAACTGGCCAACAATTTTTCCATAATTTTACAATTTGGTATACCGTTAAATTTGCACAAAAAAACCTTTGTGGGTTCTGTAACTCCTTGTCAGTTTAATTCCTCACCACTACTTTTGTAATCCTTAATATCGGATTTTATAACACCCACTTCGCAGTTTAGCAGTATAGAAATTAAACCAGTAAAGATACAACTATCTAAGACCATCTACTTTGTACTTTCTCACTATACTCTCTGACATCACCTTATTTATAGTGACTAGCATATACCACTCATCACATGGGAGGGGTGTACCATTATTACTATTATCGCCACAACACCAGCCCAAATCTGCTACCTGTTTTATGTTCTAACCAGCCAGATCCAGCCTATCAAACCTACCCTTCAATGCCATTCTAAAAATTTTGAAGCTGCCAAATAATGCATGATTAATCAAAAACAATGTGAATGAATAAGCGTTATATTTGACAGAATAATCTGAATGCTAAAGGGTTAAATCAGGTTTTCAACCATTCTTTACCCCAACTCCTTACATTCTCATAACTCACACTGTTCCACTTTTATCTCAGAACTTTGACAAGTAAATTTTCATTCTATTCCCATCCAAGACCTTATTTACACCCAACACTAAACTACAGTATAAGTAGGTTTGAGACAGGATTAGAATGAAAAAATACTCATTTTGTATGTGTACTCTTAGTTCTATTTGGTAGGGGTAAACCCCTGGGTACTTCATGACACTCTCCTCTTCAATATGCCAGGGGAAAAAAGGGCGGGAGTCTGCAGCAGAAAACATGTCACACACACACACACACACACACAGAGCTAATGCTTATATCTCCATAATCCATTGTTGTTGTTACTGAAGGTGGTGATGGTGGTAGTAGTAGTGGTGGTGGTGGTGCTGGAGAAGGGGTTATTCTATTGTTGTATACATCCTCACAGAGTAAGAAAACACCCACCCACCCACCTACAAAGCTCACTTCATTTCATCCTATTGCTGCCACCACCACCACAATCACCACCACCACTACTAACACCTAGCTTCTAGATTTCAATAGAAAACTATATCAGTTGCAGGTTACTAGGTGTACTTTCAATTGTTTAAGAGTTGGCTCTACCTCCACAAGTTTAGAGGGGAAACCCTTGCTACCACCAACACCATCAAACACACACACACACATCAGAGCCTGAAACATTATTATGACCTAAGGTAAAATAAAATTAGCTTGTGATGCTAAGGGAGTTAGTTGTAAAGGAGGGTCAGTAGTGTGTTGTGTGTTGTGTATGGGTGTGTGTGCGTATGTGTGTGATATTAACCATGTCAGAATTAATTGTAGGGCCTACATTAAGCCCTACCTTTCCACAAATACATTGTTATTCTCTATTAAATATCATTACTACGAAAAAAAAAAATAAATAAAAGTTTACAGAAAGACTTTTTAAAACTTTCTCATACATACACATACGCATGCATACACACACACACACACACACACACAGCTAAATTATTTCAATGTTTTATTCATCTTAATATATGCTAGCACTATGACCTGGTAACGCTGGGTCATAGTGCTAGTGCATGCATATACAGCTGCGTGCGTGCACACATACACGCGAGTACTGTCCAAATCTCCGACCAATCACATACAGCTAGCTGGCAGTCAATTGGCATATCAAGTTTCAGGCATTTTAATTGGGTTTTGTATAGAAAATTCACAAAAAAGTCACTTCTATTGATTTTTTAATAGCTTTGCGGGATGACTGGGGAAATGTAAAGATGTGCACAACCACCCTTGGACGGTTTTGAATGACCATAGAAAGTGCGAGCCCTCTAACTGAAAAATTGTGGATTTGTATAAAGGACACACACACAGACATTTTGCCGTTTATATATATAGAGATATATAAAAGTGAATGTTCCATGTTAAGCCATCTTCTGAATTATTCAGATGCAACAATTGTGAGTGAATTGACATCCCTAGATTAATTGAAGATTATCGGCATTTTTATAAAGGAATTTATTTGAAAATACAGAGAATTCATGCAATTATGTTTGA
This sequence comes from Octopus sinensis, assembly GCF_006345805.1. NCBI lineage: Eukaryota > Metazoa > Mollusca > Cephalopoda > Octopoda > Octopodidae > Octopus > Octopus sinensis. The sequence continues at coordinate 44,136,001 of NC_043013.1, read as the reverse complement.
TTAAGGAAGTGTTAGGACATGTCCATAGATGCATTGATATATGTGTGAGTGTCCTTATATATACATAGATATGCTACCCTCAACCCTAACTTGGTTTCCTTATTAAAACACTTTGATTCCGTGGACATTGCCAGCCTCCTCTTGCCCCTGCGCTGGTGGCACATAAAAAGCACCCACTACACTCACGGAGTGGTTGGCGCTAGGAAGGGCATCAAGCTGTAGAAACACTGCCAGATCAGACTGGAGCCTGGTGGAACCTCCTGGCTTCTCAGACCCTGGTTGAACTGTCCAACCCATGCTAGCATGGAAAATGGACATTAAACGATGATGATGATGATGATGATGAGGATATATATATATATGTATATATGTATACACATATACATACAGCAGCATTGTCTTCATGCCCAGTTTTCCATGCTTGCATGTGTCAGACAAAATCTGTAAGGGAAATTTTTCTATGACTGGATGCCCTTCCTGTCATCAGTTCTTTATCTTTTATCTTTAACTTGTTTCATTCATTAGACTGTGGCCATACTAGGGCATTGCCTTAAAGAATTTTAGCTGATTGAATTGCACCCTACCCCAGCACTTCTATTTTTAAACCTGGTACTTATTCTATCAGTCTCTTTTACCAAACTACCAAGTTACCGGGACTTAAACAAACCAGAACCAGTTGTCAAGCAGTGGTGAAGGACAAACACAAAGACACACACACGTACAAACACACACAACAGGCTTCTTTCAGTTTTTGCTAACAAAATCCACTCAAAGGGCTATAGCAGAAGACAGTTGCCCAAGGTGCCACATAGTAGGACTGAACGATGTGGTTGGGAAGCAAGGTTGTTTTTACAAGTAATATTTCCCTTAGTCCTTTAGACACGAACAGCACAATGACTGGACATGGTTTCACTAAAGATTACAAATGGTAACACCACTTGTATGATGGTGACATTCGTTTACAATGAATGTTGCCATCTCAAGACAAAGAGAAAAAGTATTCAATACATATAACAGAATAGGGGTTCTTGAGACATAATACATGTAATCATAGGGTGAGCAGAGAAACTAGGGGAGTACACAGGTTTGTAAGTGATAATTTTGATGTAATGACAACCAATTAAATGCAACTCATATGACTAGAAAATTTTTGGAGAGTCTTTTACTCTTTCTATCCACTTATCATTGCTAAGAAAAGTTCCAGCAATATTTATGACTCAGAACAAATTTAGTGTAAGGCTGTCAAGGGAGAAAGATATACAGGTGTGCTTAGAAGTTACTTATTAGAAAGAACCAAGCTTGACCAATCTCATTCAAAATATTATGATATTGAATTAAGTGAAAGTGATTTCTTAACCAGGCACAAGTCTGGGGTGGGGGAGGGGAATAGATGATTCTATTGACCCCAGTTAAATGACTAATACTTTATTTTGTGAACCCAAGAAGGATGAAAGCCAAAATTGATCACAGCAGGATTTGATGTCTAAAATTAAATAATTCTCTCTTAATTTTGGCACAAGATCAGCAATTTTAACTCTTTGAGTCCTGACCTCCTGAACCTTATTTTACCATATACCTGGTACTCCACCAGAGAAAAATAAGTCATCCACTGGTAAACCAGTGTTAGGGGCTCAAAGGGTTAAGGAGTGGGGAAAGTCGATTATATTGAGCCAGAGAGCAACTGGTGCTTATTTTGTTGACCCCCAAAAGGATGAAGGGCCTAGTCAGTCTTGGTGGCATGGCATTTCAACTCAGAGCATAAAAAGTCGAAGAAATGCCTCAAAGCATTTTGTCTGGCACTGTAACAATTCTGCCAGCTTGCCACCTTAATAATAATGATAACAAATGACTTGTGGCTGTGTGGTAAGAAGCTTGCTTCCCAACCATATGGTTCTAGGTTCAGTCCTACTGTGCGGTACCTTGGGCAAATGTGTTTTACTAAAGCTGACCAAAGCCTTGTGAGTGGATTTGGTGGATGGGAACTGAAAAAAGCCCATCATATATGTATATACCTGTGTGTGTGTGTGTGTGTGTGTGTGTGTGTGTGTTGTGTGTGTGTGTGTGTGTCATTGTCTCCCGCCACTGCTTGATATCTGGTGTTGGTGTGCTTACATTCTTGTGACTTTGAGGTTCAGCAAAAAGACCAACAGAATAATTACCAGGCTTAACAAAAAAAAAAAGTACTGGGATTGATTTATTTAACTAAAATTTCTTCAAAGTGGTGCTCCAGCATGGCCACAGTCTAATGACTGAAACAAGTAAAAGATAAAAGATATATACAAGTATATTGTCTTCTGTTCTATGGTACACAATCATTTTAGGCTATGTTCTTCACATGGTATATACAACCCTGTAATTCATCAGTCTCTCCTTTTATTCAAAACAGCAGCCATTCTGCAAGCCTACTCTGAGTTTCACATTTCTATTTTTCACAGGAACTATATTTATATATAATGAGTCCCAGAAACAAATGCCTTTTGAGAAGGCTAAGAAAAAAAAGTGAATAGAAAGAAATTTATAGGGAGGGGAATTGTAGGGAAAAGAAAACAAGGGAAGACGAAAGGGTATGAGGAGGTAAAAGACAGAGAAAAACTTCAAAACAAAAATAATAATATAAAACACTGTGATGGTGTTGGGGGTGAAACCCTTTGAAAATGTGAATAACTGGATTCAATTGATATGTTAAATCTTTTTTTATTGGCTGGTATTGTGGTATTTCCTGTCCCTTACATATCAACATACTATTATATATATATAATATATATATATATATATATATATATATATATATGCATACACATATACATACATATAGTAACAGACATAAACACTACCAGTTCGCAGACATACCCACATAAAGCAACAATGTCCATAGCCACATACAGGCATCTACGTATATGCACACACATAGTTACCCACATATACACATATCTATACACTTACACGTGTGTATACCGCTATTTTTAAAGCCAAGTGTGTGTATGATATAGCCCAACACTGCACATATATATAAACACATACATGTAACCCACTCAATATCACATGTTAATATACACATAGGGGAAAAGGCTCTACACTATTAGACAACCTGCTAAAAACAGTAGTCAAATATCATTTTTAAAAATGAAAAAAAAAGGTATATTAGATAATATTGCTAAACTCTCATTATTATAAAAAAAAAAGAAAAATAATAATAACACTTATATCTTTAATATCTTTTATGAAACATTAAAGGTCTGCTTGATAAAGGCTGATCTGGGACTAAACAGCACACACACATACACACACGAATTACAGGGATATGTCGTGTGTGGAGTTTCATTTGTAGAAAATTGAAATAAACAGTCTTTGACTGCTATTTCTAATTTTTCGGTATGTGGCTTAGCAACCTGTTGCCTGCCCCTTTTATTTATATACATACATATATATATATATAAATACAAAATCGGACAAGAATGCAAAACATTTAAATAGACGATACAAAAAACACGGACGGGTCATTTGAAGCCTCTAATCTTCAGTCAAGAACCGGATCATCCTCGCAATTTTGGCTGATATATATATATATATATATATATATATATATATATATATATATGCACACATGCATTTATACATACATATATGCACGCATACTGATGTGTCTATAAATTTGGCTTTACTAACCATTTTTCAACAGGTACTGAAAGCAGGTGGCAGTTACAGTGAGCTTGTTGCTAGGGGAGGTACATGTACTCTTACTCACACACTTCTACCCTTCTACTTTATCTGGATTTATCAGCCTTCCTCACAAAATACCACCGACCCTCACTGCTACTACTATTCATTTAGCAGTAAAAGCTGTGGAACAGTTACAACAAAATCTACTATCATAGGTACTACAACTATTAGTAATACCACCAGAATTACAAATGTAAAAAGCCCTTTTGGGTACGAATGACCATGAGATTGCACCTAGAAAGTTCCCCTCTGAGGTACAAGTCTAGGTTATTTTTTGCGGAAGACTAGCAGTTGCCTAAGGATACCAGCCTCCTCTCTCCATGTCACTGATGTTAACCAAAGGAAAGGCAAAGGCTGATACAGCTTGGCACCAGTGACATTGCAACTCATTTCTACAGCTGAGTCCATCCCTTCCTCACCGTGGTGGGGACACTGGCAATGGGTAGTGTCAGAGCTATGCTGTTGGGAATTTCAGTTCCTGGTAGGGCCACCCAAGGCGGATTGGTCTGACACCAAGTGGTATTAGGGCCACAACCCGGCACACGGGGTTCTGGTGAAAATCCTTGGAGTGTCTGTTTTGGCAACTGGCGGTTCCTCGGTTGTTCTGTCCCTGCATCTGCGGACAATCTGTGGCAAACAGGATGTCTCTACATGCGGGATTGTTGGGGACCGCTTGTGAAATTCATATTCCCACAAAACTTCTTCCACTGCTATGGTTCGGGATGCTTCAAGGGTGGTGGAAGAAGTCGACTCAACCTGCCCAGGGTGAATGTTGCCACAAGTACAAGTAAGTAGTAACTGGAGCAATATGAAACTAAAGTGTCTTGCTCAAGAACACAACCTCGTGATGCTCTATGCGCCTTCAAAAATACCATTAAGAAAACCATCACTTACAAGCTGTGTTTGTTATTGTTTTTAGCCCCAAGTTAGCCTTGGCCTAGTAGATCTATAATCAAAGGACATTCAAGTCATGACCATCCTGCCTGTTTTTATTTTCTTTGGCAATAATGTACCCAAGACTACAATATCAACTGTGTATTTGTTTTAGACATGAGAAGGATTTTTAAGGGTTGTTCGGATTGCTATTTCTAACATATCTAATTGCCAAGAATGTACTTTATACAGATATATTATTTAAGCTCCTAGTGACAGGGTATTAATAAATAATGCCTTTGAGAGCATTTAAAGAGGATGCTTCATTGCTGATGAACTAGTTCCAAGTACAGGATTGAAACAAATCCACTAGATCCCCTTTTTTACTCTCCCCAAAGATACTGCATAGAAAAACAAGGTTTTTACCCATCTAATATAGTGTTGGCTAAAATCTATAGATATATTCTGCCTTAATGGACTTAATTGGTCAAAGCAATCCCAGCACTTATTTTTTTAAAGTTTGGTACTTATTCTATCAATCTCTTTGCTGAACTGCTAAGTTACTGGATAGTAAACATACCAATATTGGATGCCTAATAGTGCTGAGAAAGACAAACACAAAAATACACACTCAGACACACACATGTATGTGTCATATAAAGACATATACACATACATACACTGCTTTTGTCAACTCTTAGTCATTTATAATTATCGTTATCATTATTAATATTATCATCATCAATGTAGTAAGCTGGAAAAATCGTTAGCACACTGGACTGAATTAAACGTTTAATTAGCATTTCTTGCAACTCTTCATGTTCTGAGTTCAAATTCCACTGAGGTCAACTTTACTTTCCATCATTTTGGGGCCAGTAAAATAGGTACTAGTAGAGCACTGGAGTTGATATAATTGACTAAGTCCTACCCACAAACTTCAGACCTTGTGCCTACAGTAGAATCTTGCTTAGCATTTTGCCCCCATTAGCACACCAGGCAAAATGCTTAGCAGCATTTCATCTGTCTTTATGTTCTGAGTTCAATTTCCACTGAAGCTGACTTTGCTTTCATCCTTCCAGGGTTGTTGAAATAAAATGAGCACCAGAAAGTACTGGGGTCAATGTAATTGGTTACCCTCTCCCCTGAAATCGCTGGCCTTGTGACAACATTTGAAACCTTTATTATAACTATTATATGCTATATTAATTAGCAGGGATGTTCTCTTGAGTTTTGGTGACAACAAGTCTCCTCAAATCTCAAGAATCATTTTTAGGATTCTAGCAGAATAAAGAATTAGACTTTTTTGCAGGTTGATAATATAAGTCTCAATTCCAATTACTCTTCAGTCCCTTAGGCAGCAGTTTTGTTAGTGCACCAATTACCACAAGAATAACTGTCATCTACACTCTCTTCATCTCGTTACTTTCTGATATCTCTTAATTTTTTTTCAATTTTTGTCATATATTACGAAACCATAATCTTATATGGTTTCTTGCACTGCTTCAACAGGGCAGTCAGTCTTTATGGAGAAGTCTCATAAAATCCTAATTCAATTCTTATTCTCCCTCACAGCCTCTGATTCATGTTCACACCACTTTTCTGTTACATCCCACTGCACGCTTTCGCCTACGCTAATGCTCTTTTCTCTGTTAGCTTACTGCATTCACCCAAGAGATGCTTAATATTTCTGTCTCCTTCCCTGCAGATTCTTCATTTACTCTCTGACCAAGTTTTATTAATCTTTGCCTTTATCAGATTCTTCCTAATGGCTTGTTCCTGAGCGGCTATAATTAGCACTTTGGTTTCTCATTTCAGGTTTCCGTCAGCCACAACCAGCATTCTTTACTTTCCAGCATCCTTGGTTTCTTGCATGAAGTGGCCATGTAATTTTATTTCATCTACTCGGTCGACTGTTTTTGAATTCTCCTACTGTTTCAATAAATTTTTGGACATTTCTTGGCGCCAATAGAATTCTTTTCCCACTACATACAACATAATTTTTCAGCCCCAATATCACAGTATTATTAATATCTCCTGCATTTAACAATCCTCTTTCTCCTTCCGTTCTTGACAGGTAGAACTTGTCAGAATTACTTTTTTTGAGTTATGTGCACAGTGCATTGTAAGCAGCTTCCTAGTTCCACTTAAGTTCCATAGCTCAATTTTTATCCATTTTAGTAAGGGGATTATCATTCTTCTTATTTTTCGTTTTTGGATTTGGTTTGCAAGATTCTTTATGTGAGTTCGTGTGTTGAAGCATATTCTGTTGTGTCTGGGGAGAGTAATTTTCTTTTTATGCCTTATAATTTAACCCACTCACCGGTAAAATTTCCACTTATTTCTAATTTTTATTTTCCTAAAATTTTCGTTGCATCTTGCAACCTTTTCAATAGTCTTGACTGTCCGTTATTTACATTGTGTTCCTTTTTGTTTTCATTATAAGGCACAAAAAGAAAATGATTCTCCCAAGACACAACAGAATTCTTCTTATTATTCATCTAAATGAGAATTCAATTGTCAGACTAAACAGCATGTGGTTTTTTTTTCTGGCTAACTGGCTCCGTGCCAGTAGCACTTAAAGGGCACCATTTGAACGTGATCATTACCGGCGTTGCCTTACTGGCACTTGTGCCCGTGCTAGTAGGGTGCCAAGAGCACCATCCGAGCATGATCGTTGCCAGAGCAGCCAACTGGCATCCGTGCCAGTGGCACGTAAAAGGGCACCATTCAAGTGTGATCGTTACTAACGTCACCTTACTGGCACCTGTGCTGGTGGCATGTGTAAAAGGATTTGAGCGCAGCCGTTGCCAGTACCGCCTGTGGCATGTAAAAAGCACCCACTACACTCTCGGAGTGGTTGGCATTAGGAAGGGCATCCAGCTGTAGAAACTCTACCAAATCAAGATTGGAGCCTGGTGCAGCCATCTGGTTCGCAAGCCCTCAGTCAAAATCGTCCAACCCATGCTAGCATGGAAAGCAGACGTTAAACGATGATGATGATGATGATGCAGTGAGCTGGCAGAATTGTTAGCATGTCAGGTGAAATGCTTAGCGGCATTTTGTCTGTCTTTATGTTCTGAGTTCAAATTCCACCAGGGTCAACTTTGCCTTTCCTCCTTTCGGGATCAATAAAATACGAACAAATTGAACATTTGGGTTTATGTAACCAGCATCTCCTTCCCTTGAAATTTATGGCCTTGTGTCAAAATTCAAAATCATTATTATAATTATTATATATTTATTTATTTAACTCCCATTGTGTGAAGATATTTTGCTTCTCCAGATGCCAAATACAAGTCACTAAAACTACTGATGGTTTCTAATTGACCCCAAGAGAATTTTTTTGTTTGCTTTTTTTCTTTTTTAGATGAGGTTTAAAACTAAAAATGTATTGTAGTTTGATATAGTTGACTGAATAGGACTCAGTATATCACTGGTACTTATTTTAACAATTCTGAGTAGATGAAAAGTAAAGTCACTTTTGAGTTAAACTCAGAATGTACAGGAATGTAGCTTAACAATCTAAAGAATTTAGTTCAACACTCTACCACCTTTTCTCCCACAAACTAAATCCCCTTGTATAGAATGCCTGCCCTGAAGCACCTAGTTAAAAATGTCATCAAAAACCCATTTATTTATGCAGACTGGCCTTGAAAAGAAAATGCAATCTTAAACCCTATCAATTCTTTCCTAACAAGATGTTTCATAATGAATGCATGCACGCATACACACACACACACTCACACACACGCGCAAGTTTTGCACTGAATTTGTTTATAAACCAACACATGACACACAGTTTGGTATGTATATGTAGGTATAAACCAATGTACATAGACATACACACACATATGTAGATACACACACACATAGGCCTCTCCACATGGCTAATTACACAGAAAACTTCAGAACCATGTATATATTAAATCAAGTTTGCATATATAACTCAATATATCATATATATATGAAAAAGTGCATACATGAATATAAGAATATGCCCTTATAACTATGTATACAATATACACAAAATACATATATCTATATCCTCAAAAACATAACAGAATATATACCAATTTATATTTACATATATATGCATATAGACTATATATGTATGTATGCATGTATGTGTATATATATATATATATATATATATATGTATGTATGCATGTATGTGTATGTATATATATATATATAATATATATATATATATATTATATATATGTACATACATATATGCACATATATATATACATATATACACATACATAAATACACACACATATATACAGATATACACATACACACATATATTTATATATATATATACATATATACACACATACATATATTTATATATATATAATATACATATACACATACATAGACACATATATATACATGTACATATATATATATCATATATATACATACATATACATATATATATATATTATATATATATATATATATATATATATATATATACATACATATATATATACATATGACGGAGTCCGTGATGACCCATGCAGACCATGCCTGCAAAGAAAGACACCACGAAATGATGATGATATATATATATATATATATATATATATATATATATATAAAATCATAAGTAAGCCTGTATATCCAGATACATATATATATATATAAGTAAATTTCTTTAAATATGTGTGTGTGTGTGTGTGTGTGTGTGTATATGCATGCATAGCATTATATAAGTAATACGCACACACATACAAGAACACATAAACACATATAATGAAGGCATACACACACGTCATATACATACAGTTATCATGTACATGAAGTTGACAATCTTAAGAAAATACACATTTTCAGAGACACACACAAAAAAAGCAAACCCATATACACAAATACATGTGCACACATTCCTATTCGCTATTAATTAATTTCGCTAGTTTAACAGATTAGTTTTCACTAGATATTCTTTGTTAATGAGTTTAAATGCTTATAAAACTAATTTCATGTAATATAGTTGGGAACTGAATAAAATTTTAACCTTCACCTCTTTTTGTATTACATATGCACATATGTATTTATATATCTGTACATATATGTGCATTCACATACTGACATGCATATGTACACATGCAAACACACACACATATACATGCACATATATGTATACACACACACATGTATATATATATATATGTGTGTGTGTGTATATATATATATATATCATCATCATCGTTTAACGTCCGTTTTCCATGCTAGCATGGGTTGGACGGTTCAACTGGGGTCTGGGGAGCCAGTAGGCTGCGCCAGGCCCAGTTTGATCTGGCAGTGTTTCTACAGCTAGATGCCCTTCCTAATGCCAACCACTCCGTGAGTGTAGTGGGTACTTTTTACGTGCCACCTGCACAGGTGCCAGATGAGGCTGGCAAACGGCCACGATCGGATGGTGCTTTTTACGTGTCACCGGCATGGAGGCCAGTCAGGGCGGCACTGGCAACGGCCACGTTTGGATGGTTCTCTTATGTGCCACCGGCACTGGTATCACAGCTACAATTTCCATTGATGTTGATCGATTTCGATTTTGATTTTCACTTGCCTCAACAGGTCTTCACAAGTAGGGTTTGTGTCACAGGAAGGAAAGGTATGCATAAGTGGGCTGGCTACATCCCAGGTAGAGGCCACGGGTTATGGTCTCACTTGTCCTGCCGGGTCTTCCCACGCACAGCATACTTCCAAAGGTCTTGGTCTCTGGTCAATATATATATGTATATATATATATATATATATATATGCATATATATATACATACACACACACACACAAACATATATAATATATAGTATCTCACAGAAGCATGAACACCTAAAAAATTTCAGTAAAATTGCCATTACTCTGATAATATCAAAGGAAATCAAATGAAATTTATACAGAATAAAATATATTATACATGCAAACATTATACAAATTTGGAGCACAAAACATTAAACATTTTCAAAGATATGAATGAAATATTAATTTTCAAGCAATACAAAAATATGTACACCCTAAAGGATTATTTGCTATATTCAATATTTGGTGTGACTATCCCTGCTTTCAATAACTGCATTAAGTCTTCTGGGCATAGATTCGATTAAATTTCTGCATATAACTGATGAAATCAACCTCCATTCATCCTAAATTATGATTTTCATCTGGGTTACATTGCGGTGTTTTTTCTTCTCAAGCTTTCTTTTCAAAACACCCCAGATGTTCTGTTAGTTTAAATCAGATAATATGGTACCGTTTTTGTCTGATAAAAACTTAGTCACCATCTTTGAAGTGTGTTTAGGGTCATTACCATGTTAGAACATGGAATGTCTTCCTAGTTCCTTGATGCTTTTCAACATTGTTTTTTAGCAATATGTGAGAAGAGGCTTCCTACGAGGAATGCATCTATGAAGACCACACTGGTTCAAACATCAGTTAACTGTTTGGGTGGATACACTCTTTCCACTAACAGAAGACACTTCTTGGGCCAAAGACGGAGCGGTACGACACCTGTCATCCATCACACAACGTTGGATGTGGCGAATATTACGTGCAGTTAAAATAGATGGATACCTGGACGATGTTTATCGCTTTGCCATCTAGTAGTTTTGTACTTCTGAATTACTTTGAAAACTGTGTTTATGCTAATATGTATTTGTTTGCTAATTAACTTGTAACCTAAACCATTCTTGTGCAAATTAAAAAATCTTCAGATAATTCTTTACCTTTTGGTGCCATTTTAATCACAATGAAGATGTTCACCACAGTACAGAAATCAGAATTCCTGCAGATGCAATAACAATGACTGATGCAAAAATGCCAGGAGAATTAATTTATTAGAATTGTAATTATCAGCAATATCTGAATTTAGTAAAAAAGTGGATAAAATACTGAATATAGCAAATTTCCTTTAGGACGTACTTACTTTTTTAATGTTTGAAATTTAATATTTTGTTCATATCTTTGAAAATGTTTATTGTTTTATGTTCCAAATTTGTATAATGATATCAGAGTAATGGCAAGTTTACTGAAATTTTTTAGGGGTCAATTTGTTCAACTAAAGGTGGTGCTCCAGCATGAAACCAATAAGAGAATAAAAGAATATATATATATATATACACACACACACACACACACACACACAAAGTCACCTCCCTCAATATCACTTCCCCTCTCAGTTGAGGTGTCTCTCTCTTGCAAGTTATTTGTGACCTTGCTGATACTATATAAAAGGCACCCAGTACACATTGTAAATTGGTTGGCATTAGGAAGGGCATCAAGCCATAAAAAACATGCCAAAGCAGATAGCAGGACTTATTGCAGTCTCCTGTTTGCCAGCTCCTGTCAAACTGTCCAACCCATGTCAGCATAGGAGAATATTTGATGTTGGTGGTGGTGGTGGATGCTATGTTACTTGTTTTTTTTGTTTTTCTTCTTTTCCATAAGCATGTCCACAAGTGGTAGATGCACTGAATTAAAAAAGTGGCTAAAATTGTTGTTGAAAAGATGAATAATCTTGCTGCCTTCTACCAAGTCAACTGCTAGACATCAGAACTTAGTGTGTTGATGCCCAGAGAAGCAAGACATTCACAAAATAGTAGGAAGCTGACAAAGAGCATTCATCTGGTTGCATGTCTCTGGACAGCTTTCAGTAGATTGATATTCTGGGTGAGATGGGGTTCCAGACTCTAGGATTCAAACTGGAGATGCAAAAGTGTGGAAGCATCACAGTTATATATATAATAAAAAGGGTAATAATAAATCTTATTACCAGTGGCCTAGCACAAAAAACAAATTAGTCATTAGACTATATATTATTCATATAGAAATACAATAAGAGGCTTCCAAATAGGAAAGCGTTGTGCTAGAACACAAAGAAGGATAAATTCACAAAAGGAACGAAAATTAAAAACATTTACCATCTCAATTATTTCCCAGACCGAAATAGTTGAGATGGTAAATGTTTTTAATTTTTGTTCCTTTCGTGAATTTATCCTTTTTTGTGTTCTATCCCAACGCTTTCCTATTTGGAAGCCTCCTATTGTATATATATATTATATATATATATATATATAGCTTTAAATAGATAACTGGTGAAGGGCTGACAAAGTTTTCCTGGATGATGCTAAGAAACCTTCAGCCTTTTCACAATGAGGCATACATTCGTTTTCAAGATATAAACAGATTTCCTCCTGGTGGTCTGATATTAATGTAGGTGAGGGTGCCACGTAAAAAACACCCAGTACATTCTTCTGTAGAGTTGTCAGTGTTAGGAAAGGCATCTAGCCATAGTAACCAAACTAAAACAGACTATGGAACTTGGTGTGGACCCCTGGCCTTGCCAGTTCCCTTCAAGCTGTCCAGCCCATACCAGCATAGAAAACAGATGATGATGATGGTGATGGTGGTGGTGGTGGTGGTGGGGTAGTGATGAAGAATCATCATCAACATCATCATCATCAACATCATCATCATCATCATCGTTTAACGTCCGTTTTCCATGCTAGCATGGGTTGGACGGTTCAACTGGGGTCTGGGAAGCCAGGAGGCCGCACCAGGCCCAGTCTGATCTGGCAGTGTTTCTACAGCTGGATGCCCTTCCTAACGCCAACCACTCCGTGAGTGTAGTGGGTGCTGTTTATGTGCCACCTGCACAGGTGCCAGACGAGGCTGGCAAACGGCCACGAACGGATGGTGCTTTTTACGTGCCACCGGCATGGGGACCAGACGAGGCTGGCAATGGCCACAATTGAATGGTGCTTTTTACGTGCCACCGGCAGATTTTACTATGTGCTTGTTCACCATCTCCAGTATTTGAATGTTCCTACACACCTCAGCGATCCTAGTCACTGACTTTGTACTCGTTTTATTCATCCTTTATATGAATTTCGATTTTGATCTGCAGTGTTCCGGCATGTCACTTCTCCAGGATAACTGGTTTTGTTTGGGGTGACAGTTAAGTCGCCAACAACCCCCAACCATGTAACAGCTTGTACTGGATTACATGCTATCAGTAGTAACCTCACACATACACACATACCACATAGATTATATAAGGAATATTATGATTATGTGAGGTTTGTAATTCACAGCTGGAGATGAATGAAGTGATATGTTTCCCCAAATACTTACATCCTAACTGATTTGAGAGATTAACAGTTGCTGTGCAGCGAGCAATGTTGTGTGGTATGCTAAAGTGGCAAATTGCAGTTTATTTCTCAGTATGTGTGAGCTAATGCACGTGTATATGCGTGTATGTATTTGTGTAAATATATGTGTGTGTGTGTGTGAGAGAGAAGAGAGAGAAGTTTACAAGGGCTGAGTGCAACAATCAATATTAAGTTAAAGCAACAACACTACTGACAGCGGAATTTTGGAATATTGAAACTATTGCAATATTTCATCGCCTTGTTGATGATGATGATGATAATGATGATGATGATGAGGAGGAGGATATTCAATTGAAATATGGCAATATCAAAAATAATAGAATGCTACATGGTGTTATACACTTATGCGTTCAAATCCCACTGAAGCTATCATTGACTTCTTTTTTTTTCCAGGTTTAAGTAAAATAAATTACCAGTCAAAAGCTGCAATTATAATTGACCCCTTTCTCTCTCTCCCTTTCTCATACGAGGCTGTAAATCTATGTTAGAAATCAAGATCAATTATGTTCAAAAACACTGCATTAAATGGAACCAAAGTACATGAGCAGGAGTGGCTGTGCGGTAAGAAGCTTGCTTACCAACCACATGGTTCCGGGTTCAGTCCCACTGCGTGGCACCTTGGGCAAGTGTCTTCTATTATAGCCTCGGGCCAACAAAAGCCTTGTGAGGGCATTTGGTAGACAGAAACTGAAAGAAGCCCATCGTATATATGTATATACATGTGTGTGTGTGTCTGTGTTTGTCCCCCCCCCCCATCATCACTTCACAACCGGTGCTGGTGTGTTTATGTCCCCGTAACTTAGCGGTTCGGCAAAAGAGACCGATAAAATAAGTACTAGGCTTACAAAGAATAAGTCCTGGGGTCAATTTGCTCAACTAAAGGCAGTGCTCCAGCATGGCCTAGGACAAATGACTGAAACAAGTAAAAGAGTAAAAGAGAGCCCACAGGTAGCCTGTATGTGATTACTCAACCTACTAGGAATAGCAGCAATATTACTTCCAAATCACACCTTACCATCTTAGAAAAAGGGAAGGTGTGTTGGTTAATGTAGTTTGAGATACACTATGCCAAGGAGATAATAGACTGAATGGTTACAGCTTGAACTCTTTTGATCATTGGTCTGGTCAACCAAAAATAAACGACTGCAGTATAGAACAAATGAACAAAGCTAGTATACAGTATGTCACAATAGTACCCTTATAACTCTTATCAGGGGTTGAGGGGCCCAAGCTAAGTCAAGCCACTAATTAATACAATTTGAACACTGTGATGTTCTTATCATATCACAACAAAACATGAACTCTATATGGGCTTTCCGGTTTGCTACAAATAGTAGCCTAAGTCCTTCTCAAATCACATGCTCCAGCGTTTTTAAAAGCCTTATAATACTCATATGAGATATATGAAGTATTTCTGCAATGTCTCGTGCCATGTGGCCTGCATTATTTTTGATTAGTGTTTTGATTTGGTTATCATCAATGACTATAGAACTGCCACTGTGTTCGCAGTCTTCCAGATCAAATTTCCACTTCTAAACCAAGCGAGCTATCTATGAACAGTCCTCTCAGCTATGGCACCATCTCCATAAACTGCACGTCTTTTTTACAGTTTTTTACCAAGTTTTTCACCTTTCTAGAAATAAAAGAGTATCAAGTGATGAAATTGTACCTTGTTTCCCTCCATTTTCACTTTTAACATAAAATAGTTGAAATAAACAATTCACACAGTTACTTTACAAAAAGACATGATGAAATGTCATCTTCCAGAAAATATGTCATATGCATCTGTCATGTGAGAGATGAAAATTACATGTTCAGTCAACACCAACTAAAAAATAGTATGAACTTTTGTTCCTTACTCTGTGCGTGTATTTATATACATATAGGCGTAGGAGTGGTTGTGTGGTAAGTAGCTTGCTTACGATCCACATGGTTCTGGGTTCAGTCCCACTGCGTGGCACCTTGGGCAAGTGTCTTCTGCTATAACCTCCGGCCGACCAAAGCCTTGTGAGTGGATTTGGTAGACGGAAATTGAAAGAAGCCCATCATATATATGTATATATCTGTGTGTCTGTGTCTGTCCCCACCAGTATCACTTGACAACCGATGCTGGTATGTTTACTTAGCGGTTCGGCAAAAGACACCGATAGAATAAGCACTAGGCATACAAAATGTAAGTCCTGGGGTTGATTTGCTCGACTAAAGGCGGTGCTCCAGCATGGCCACAGTCAAATGACTGAAACAAGTAAAAGAGTAAAGAGTATATAAACAGTAGTTTTTTAGTTTCTGACTACCAGATCCACTAACAAGGCTTTGGTCCATCTATGGCTATAGTAGGAGACACTTGTCACACAACAGGGCTGAACCTGAGATGGCTTTGTTGGGAACAAGGCTTCTTAAGCACACACCCACGCCTGCACCTTTACTGTGGCTATAAATATTTTAAGTATATAAACATCAAAAATGTACTTAATAATTCATAAAATATTGCAGTTTGAACATTTTAATATTTATCTACTAAAATTGTTTACAAACAACAGCAAATAATAAATAGTAAACAATGAAATGTGGAGGCGCAATGGCCCAGTGGTTAGGGCAACGGACTTGCGGTCAGAGGATCGTGGTTTTGATTCACAGACCGGGCGTTGTGTATATTTATTGAGCGAAAACACCTAAAAGCTCCACGAGGCTCTGGCAGGTGGGGGGGGGGCGACCCCTGTTGTACTCTTTTGCCACAACTTTCTCTCACTCTTTCTTCCTATTTCTTGAGTAACGCTGTGATTGACTGGCGTCCCGTCCTGCTGCGGAGAACACATATGCCACAGAAACTGAGAAACTGGGCCCATGAGCCTGGCTAGGCTGGAAAAAGGTGACGAAATTAATGAAATAAATAATAAACAGGTGAGCTATGTGGTAAGAAGCTTGCTTCGAACCACACAGTCCTGGGTTCAGTCCCACTGCGTGGCACCTTAGGCAAGTGTCTTCTACTATAGCCTCAACCTAACCAAAGCCTTGTGAGTGGATTTGGCTAATGGAAACTGAAAGAAGCCCATTGTATATATACATATATATATTTGTGTGTATATGCTTGTCCACCTGCCATTACTTGACAACCAATACTGGTGTGTTTATGTCTCTATAACTTAATGTTTCGGTAAAAGAGATCAATAGAGTATGTACTAGGCTTACAAAGACTAAGTCCTGGAGTTGATTTCTTTGACTAGAACCCTTTAAGGTAGTGCTCCAGCATGGCCACAAGAAAAGTACCTCATATTTTGTGAATTCTTTGCAACAAAAATGCTATGGTCTGACGAATAAGTTCTGAGTGCAAGATAAAGTTTTTCTCTCTTTTTTAATTATGTAAAGATCTCTGAAGCTCTAAGAGGTTTGTTGCTGCTGTTTTTGAACTCCAAATCAGACATTCCGTCTATTTCTCTATCTCGAAAAAGATAAGTATAAAGGCAAGAATGTCTTTGATCACAGACTTCCTCTATCAACATTGACCTGGCCCCTAAACCCCCAACAATCATTCAATCTTTCAGTTCAGGACTGAACATCATAAAACCAGCATTAAAGCCATTATAAGAATGTCTTGAAATCTGTAGCTTTATGGAAAATGGATGCTAAATGATGATAATGATGATGTATATATAAATATATATATATATATATATATATACTAGTTTCATAAACTGGTTTCATAAACTACAAAATATAAATATCCACACTACCACACATGGAACATACCTGTTATAACTCTTTATCTTGATTTGAATGTACATGAAGGTATTTAGAATGCCCTAACTTATTTCTGTAAATGTGCTAAGCACTGATCCTGTTCATAGTTCAATAGATAAGTGTAGGAGCAAGGTAAATGCAGTAAAAATAGGAGTGGGGTTAGTGGGGCCCCATTTAAGTGGCCCTTCAGAAATTGGACCTCCTTACGATACTCCCTGGGAGTTCATGGTATGAAATTTATTGTCATTGATCTGATTTGGTCGCCGATGCCATGTATTTTGTTTTGTTCCTTCTCAAGCCATGCCTGGCTCATAAGGGCCGGTTTACCAGTTTCATTGGCATATAGGTTCCTCACCTGAACAGGACGCCGGTCCGTCGCAGGTGAGCTTCTAGATGCAGGAGGAAAGAGTGAGAGAAAGTTGTGGCGAAAGAGTCAGTAGAAGTCTCGCCATTACCTTCTGCTGGAGTTGCGTGGAGCTTAGGTGTTTCGCTCATAAACACACACATCACCCGGTCTGTGATTTGAACCCGCAATCCCTCGACCACGAGTCCACTGCTCTAACCACTAGGCCATGTGCCTCCACACAGTGCCATGTATTTAGTTTAAAATGCAGTAAAAATCACATCCAGGAAAATCTAGCAGCTCTTAATCGTACTTCACCTGATGAAGTACTCTCAGACAGCTGTTGTTGAATAATATTCAAATACATAGGAATTATTAAAAGTAATCTTGCATAACGTTATATGAGTATGAACCCAGAAACTTAAAGCTGAGTTGGAGTGCAGACACATATGTTGTGATCCACTGTCAAAGCCTGTTAACTTCCATCTTTGTCTTATAATTGGGATTAATACAGCTTGAGCCACTAAAATGAAATTTTAATAAGCCTGTTGGTTATTTGCAACATCAGCATCTGAAAAGATGCTGAGATTCTATATATCGTAGCAGCAAGATTTGACTTATATGTGGTAATTGGTGCTTCCCACTGAGAAGGTCCAATAAACCTTAATCATATGATATGAGAATCCTGGCACCTATGACAGACGAATTTCATCTACTATGATCTCTGTGTATGCTTTTATGCACCGAGCATCCATATGAGAGGGTCTCTCAAGGCTAATAACACAGTATTTGGTGTTCTAACACAACATCCAAGTTAAATTTGATCTAAAGATTACCTTTTGGTATTATAGTATTAATTCTACTTCCATCACTAATAATCTATGTATATGTATATACTCTTTTACTGGTTTCAGTCTTTTGACTGCATATATATATATATATATATGCATATATATATATATCTATATATATATATATATATATAGTGTAATAAATGAAATATATGCATACATATATACATATATGTACGTACCTACATCTACATGTATATATACATGCATATATAAATATATATACGTGAGTACAGGACACAACAAATAGATGTAGAACTCGACAAGAAACAAAAACGTAAAAACAAGCATGGAATGGACCATTTTTTTTACAACGGAAAAAACAGAGTACAAGACAAACTACACAATATATATATATATATATATAATCTCTTTTACTTGTTTCAATCATTCGACTGTGGTCCAGCTGGAGCACCACCTTGAAGGGTTTTTAGTTGAACAAATCAACCCCAGGACTTATTTTTAAGCCTTGTACTTATTCTATCGTTCCATTTTGCCAAACTGCTAAGTTACAGGGATGTACACACCAACACCAGTCTAAGACACACACACACACACACACACATATATATATATATATATATATATATATATATATATATATATATATGACAAGCTTCTTTCTGTTTCCATCTACCAAATCCACTCACAAGACTCTGGTCAGCCTGAGGCTATAGTAGAAGACACTTACCCAAGGTGACATGTAGTGGGACTGAACCCAGAACCATCTGGTTGGAAAGCAAGCTTCTTATCACGCCTGAACTTATCTATATATATAAAACTGTAGTTGTGTGAGTGTCTGTCCCCTACGATTTAGATTCCTAACTACTCCCACATTTTGTGGTGCAGTTTAACCAAATTCGAGTATCTTATAGTCATGATACATATCGAGCCCGTCTGAGTATTAGTGCGCGTCTACGATGAGTCTACGATTTTAAAAATAATTTAACATCATTTTTTATTCCATTTTAATGCATAATTTTTCGTGTGTTGATGGCGGCGGAGTTGGCGTCCATGGTCACACCTGCACCTGTTTGCTTCTCCCTCGTGAAGCTGTGGGGAAGGGAGTGTAAGGAAATCAACGTCGTAAAGCGTTGTCAAGGAGACCAGCGTTCTTTTAGAACAACGACTTCATGGCTTGAAGACACCAAAACAGAAATGGCTAAGAAAGCCCGAATTGGCATCTATAAGGGAAATAACTCTCTAAAAATGCTTATATAGTTATTTCCCTTACAAACCCGAGCAACGTCGGGTGATACTGCTAGTATATATATATATAATTCAAATAGAGGTTATGTCGGGCCTCATGAAGGGATGGTATAATCCAAGGAAATACTGGTTCAATACCTAATATTTTTGGGGGAGGTTAATATCCATAAAATAATAGGTTTATATTAAAACCATGGTTTATAATCATGCAAATGAAGAATAAGAACATGGAAATATTGAAATTAATAAGAGAGTTTATTGTCAGCAAAATATTGATCATTATCCCTTACAACCGTTTCAGCTAAGCTTAGGGAAGTTTAATAAATATGAAAATCATATTTCTGAGCTTAATCTCTCCAGACTCTGCTGTAATGATTAAAAAAAGCTAACACACAAAATATCTAAGGGTATATGTTTTCTCCTTCTGAAGAGATTAAGCTCAGAAATATGATTTCAATGTTTAATAAATTTCACTAACCTTAATTGAAACAGCTGTAAGGGATAATGATTGATTTTTTTTTGCTGATAATAAACTCTTTATTAACTTCAATATCTCCATTTTCTTATTCTTCATATATATATATATATATATATATATATGGAGGCGCGTGGCTTAGTGGTTAGAGTGACAGTATGACAATCGTAAGATTGTGGTTTCGATTCCTGGACCAGGCGATGTATTGTGTTCTTGAGCAAAACACTTCATTTCACGTTGCTCCAGTTCACTCAGCTGGCAAAAATGAGTAATGATGCGATGGACTGGCGTCCCTTCCAGCTGGAGAATACATACGCCATAGAAACCGGGAAACCGGGCCCATGAGCCTGG
The DNA here is from genome assembly GCF_006345805.1 of Octopus sinensis. Lineage (NCBI taxonomy): Eukaryota > Metazoa > Mollusca > Cephalopoda > Octopoda > Octopodidae > Octopus > Octopus sinensis. The sequence continues at coordinate 44,115,259 of NC_043013.1, read as the reverse complement.
CTAGGCTTTAAAAGGGTGCATTTATTATTTTTTTGTATAATATATATATATATATATATATATATACACACACACGGATGTGTATGTATACACACACACACACGCGTTCACACAATAGGTTTCTGCAGAGTTTCCATTTACCAAATTCTACTAACAAAGCATTGGTCCCCCACTTAAAGAATGAAAGTACTGAATCTGTTGAAGATTTGGTTGTTGTATTTACTATTGAGTAGATCCAGATACAACAAAGAGATTCTTGCAGTGGTTCTTCTTGCTGTTGTTTCTGCTTGTATTATGATGGCAAGGAAGTCCATCTGTTTGGAATAGAATTCTTTGGATGAGTACAAACACACACACACACACACACACACACACACATATATGTAGCCACTCACACACATGCAACCGCACATATCACATACACATGTATGTATACAATTGTCCACAGTGTGTGTGTGTGTTTGTGAGAAGAGAGAGAGGATGAGAAAAGAAACTAGGTGAGGCGAAGGGGAGGAGTAGTAGAACCAGTGAAACACCAAATGTTTCTAATTTATCATATGGGAGCAAAAAAGTGTGGTGGTGGTGGTGGTGGTGGTGGTGGTGTGCATGATGATGGCGGTGAAGTTGGTGTGGCAATGGAGATGATGATGAATAGGGGTAAAACTGGTGGTGATAGCAATGAAAATGAGAATGATGGAGATGATAACAGTAGTGGTGGTAGTGCTGATGGTGATGAGAATGATGATGATGATGATGACGATGATGAGTGTGGTGACAAGACAGAAGATGAAGATGATGATGGTAATGATAATGATGATGATGAGAATGGTGGTGATAGCAGTGAAAATTAGGATGATGGAGATAATGGTAGTGGTGGTAGCAATGGAAGTGATAGCGGTAATGGCAATGGCAACTAAGACTACTATGATGAAGGATCATCATCATCATCATCATCATAAGTTTCAGTGGTGGTGGAGGAGGACTCCTAAAGTGATGATGAGAGATGACAGGTGTGGTATTTGTGTTGTTTATGATGATGATGGTGATGGCAGTGATGATGATGGTGGTGGTGGTAATGATGATGATGTTAGAAGTAAATAAATCAACACTGGCAATAAGCACACCAAACAACAGGACAACTAACAAACCCTTACAACTCATCCACACTTTAGAGAACCCAGTTTGTTTATTTTATATCTCCTGTTCCAATTTTGTCTCTTTTTTTTTTTTGGTTCATTTTTCTTGAATTTCTTGCCTTAAATCACTCACTGGTTCAGGGAAGAGCCAATGAGCAAGCCTGTACACCAGATCTACTTCCTATCAATCACACCCTCCCATCTTAAACAAGGAAGACAGGCAAACAAGAGAGCCAAACTTTATATCAGTTATTCTCAACCATTTTTTGCCTATGGACCCATTTGGCTCCTATTTTACTCCACTGGTCACTTTATTTCATGTGGCTCCAGTCCACTCACCTGGCAAAAATGATTAGTACCTGTAGTTAAAAGGACTGTGGAGGCGCAATGGCCCAGTGGTTAGGGCAGTGGACTCACAGTTTCGATTCCCAGACCGGGCGTTGTGTGTGTTTATTGAGTGAAAACACCTAAAAGCTCCACAAGGCTCCGGCAGGGGGTGGTGGTAACCCCTGTTGTACTCTTTCTCTCACCCTCTCTTCCTGTTTCTTGAGTAACGCTGTGATGGACTGGCGTCCCATCCAGCTGGGGGGAACACATACGCCCGGGAAACCAGGCCCATGAGCCTGGCCAGGCTTGAGAAGGGTGCAAAAAAAAAAAAAGTTCAAAGGACCAGCCTTGTCACATTCAGTGTCATGCTGAATCTTCCTGAGAACTACGTTAACCCTTTAGCATTCAAACAAACTGCATCAGGTCCAAATATTCTACCTGTTTTGTATTCAGACTGACCAGATTAGGCCCCTCACAACTACCCTGCAATGTTATTCTGAAAATAAACAATATTATCATTGAAATCTTATTTCTTTATTGCCCACAAGGGGCTAAACATAGAGGGGACAAACAAGGACAGACAAAGGGATTAAGTCGATTACATCAACTCCAGTGCATAACTGATACTTAATTTATAGACCCCGAAAGGATGAAAGGCAAAGTCGACCTCGGCGGAATTTAAACTCAGAACATAGCGGCAGACAAAATACCTATTTCTTTATTGCCCACAAGGGGCTAAACATAGAGGGGACAAACAAGGACAGACAAAGGGATTAAGTCGATTACATCGACTTCAGTGTGTAACTGGTACTTAATTTATTGACCCCGAATGGATGAAAGGCAAAGTTGACCTCGGCAGATTTTGAACTCACCATGTAACGGCAAACGAAGTACCACTAAGCATTTCGCCTGGCGTGCTAACGTTTCCGCCAGCCTCTTCAGATTGCAATCATCATTGAAATCTGAAAGCTTTGGAATAATGTCTGATTAATTCAAAACAATTTGAATGAATATACATTGCAGGTGATGGAATAATGTAAATGCTAAAGGGCTCAGGATATGCATGTTTGTGGAATGCTCAACTGTTTGTACGTTAATTTCATGAGCAGGATGTTCTGTTGATTGGGTCAACTGAAAATTTCCTTGTCATAACCAACAGAGTGCCTGCCAGTTGATGCTTCTACATCCATTGTTATATTTTTTACTTTGCATTTTCCTGATTACAAGAGCTAAAGGTGTTCTAGACCAGTTTGAATTTGTGCTAAAGACTGACAGACCAAAGTAGTATAGAAACATTCCCAGGGTTACCTTGATTCCAAATATGAGGTGTGTGTTGGGGGTTTAACCCCAGTGAGATGAATCTATGAACCAGGAAGCCATACTGATCAACAACCACAGGCACAGAGATTTGTATTTATTTGCATTGATTTTTTTTTTTTACTTACTCCGCTTTAGACCACTGGTTTTCAGTCAGTGTCCATATGACCAAGGGGATCCATATAACATTTTGGTGGTCCACACAAGCAAAATAGTAAATTGGAGATCTGCAATAGTATCTTAAAGGTCCAGGAAAATTTTTTTACTTTAGATGTATTTTTTGCAAGAAACAGCTAAATTTCTTTCTCAAACATTTCCTTTCTACTCTGGCCACAAGGCCTGAGACTTTGGATGAGGGGAGATAGTTGATTACATAAACCCCAGTACTCAACTGGCACTTAGTTTATCAACCCCAAAAGCATGAAAGGCAAAGTCAACCTCGGCAGAATTTGAACTCAGAACGTAGTGATAAGTGAAATACCGCTAAGCATTTTGTCCAGTGTGCTAACGATTCTGCCAGCTCACCACCTTTTAAATAATAATAATAATAAGAATGATAATAATACCAGCACAGTGCTTTACCATTACCCTTCCATCCACCATTACCAATAACTTTGTGGGTAGCTGATTTAACATGACATTATGAAAGTATATCTTACACAGAATCCCAGTGGGTATAGCTTCACATATGTCTCATATAAACTAGTTCTCTGGTTTGAAATGACAAGCTTGCTTAGCCCCCTTCTTGGTTCAACATTTTTTATCACAAATTTCACATGTGGTATATGGTTCATGACCTACCTATACGTTTATTCAAAAGAGTAAATATCTGAAAATGTTTTATATCAAGCAGAACAACTGCCATAATTTCTCGTCAAAACTACTGTTGTTAAGCCCCAGGTCAAGCTTGAATGAGTAGACGTGTGATCAAAGATATTTCAACCATGACCACCCCTGTATTTTTATGGGTATCAAAAGACAATTATTTTTTAATGTGATTTTCCTCTTTTTAACCCTTTCGTTACCAACCCGGCTGAAACCGGCTCTGGCTCTTTAGTACAAATGTCTGGTTTTCAAAAGTTCTGAATTAAAACCTTCCACCAAACCTTAGTCACAATTTATGTCCCTAACTCTAGCTTAATGATAACGATGTTATTTTACTTAATTCTTTGTTATATTTAAGATAATTGGAAGAAACACTGAGCATCTCAAAATAAATTCAGTAATGAAAGGGTTAAGGTAAAGGGTAAAGACCCCCTTCGGTCATGAATGACCATGGGATTGCACCTAGAAAGTTACCCTCCTATACACAAGTCTGGGCAAGGTTGTTTATGGAAGACCAGCAGTCGCCCATGCATACCAGCCTCCCCTCTCCACGCCACTAGTGTTATTCAAGGGAAAGACAAAGGTCGATACAGCTTGGCACCAGTGACGTCGCAACTCATTTCTACAGCTGAGTGAACTGGAGCAACGTGAAATAAAGTGCTTTGCTCAAGAACACAAAGCGCAGCCCGGTCCGGGATTCGAGCTCACAACCTCACGATCGTAAGCTCGACGCTCTAACCACTGAGCCATTAAGGTAGTAGGTTATTATTTGAGGGAGATTAAGCTGCTATTTCTAACAACTCTGGAAACTGTTGTTCACTTACTGGAGTAAATATGAAGGGAAAGTATTTAATGTATATTTTTATTACAGATATCACAAAGTTATGTTTCTCACCTCTATGAAAGTGCCCATGATGACTGTTTCACAAATGACTGAGGAAAAAAATACTCAGAGATGTTTGCTGCATGAAAACTTAACTCTTTAATGTTCAGATTACTTTGTCAAGTGTAATGCTTATTTATTCACATTCATCATCAGCATCATCAACGTTTAACGTCCGCTTTCCAAGCTGGCATGGGTTGGACGATTTGACTGAGGACTGGCAAACCAGATGGCTGCACCAGGCTCCAATCTTGATCTGGTAGAGTTACTGCAGCTGGATGCCCTTCCTAATGCCAACCACTCTGAGAGTGTAGTGAGTGCTTTTACGTGCCACCGGCATGAGGGCCAGTCAGACAGTACTGGCAACAGCCACACTCAAATGGTGTTTTTTACCTGCCACCTGCACAGGAGCCAGTCTAGCAGCACTTGCAATGACCTCACTCGAATGTTTTTTGATGTGCCACCAGCACAAGTGCCAGTAAGGCGACACTGGTAACGATCATGCTCGAATGTTGCTTTTTACGTGCCACCTGCACAGGAGCCAGTCAGCTGCTCTGGCAACGATCACGCTCGGATGGTGCTCTTAGTGCTCCACTAGCACGGATGCCAGTCATCAAATTTGATTTTGATTTCACTTGCCTCAACAGGTCTTTGCAAGCAGAGTTTAGTGTCCAATGAAGGAAAGGTATGCATAAGTGGGCTGGTTACACCCCTAGCATAGGCCACGAGGTTATGGTCTCACTTGGCTTGCCGGGTCTTCTCAAGCACAGCATATTTCCAAAAGTCTCGGTCACTAGTCATTACCTCGGTGAGGCCTAATGTTTGAAGGTCGTGCTTCACCAGTTCATCCCAGGTCTTCCTGGGTCTACCTCTTCCACAGGTTCCCTCATTGTTTTGAATTAATCATAAACTATCTTGCAGCTTCAAGATTTTGATGATGTGATTGTTCATTTATTAGACTGACATTGCAGAATATGTGCAAGAGGTCAGCTCTGGCCAGCTTGAACATAAAACTGACAGAATATTTTGGCCAGATATAGCTGGTTTAAATGTTAAAGGGTTAATAGTAAAGCAGGTACTAGGATACTTGATTCAGTGAGCCAAGTATCCTAACACCCACATAACTTATTAACTATTTAAAGCTCATATTTTACTACAACCCACACAAAATGAATACTTCAAAAGAAGTTGACAATTCAGTCAGCATAGGACTGTCTTGAGCCATTTCTGATCAATGAATCCACAGCATCATGAACAGAAGCCATCAAACAACAATATGAATTCACTCCTTCTCTGCCTACAGCTCCAAATTCTCTTTCACCACAACTTTCTCTCACTCTTATTTCCTGTTTCTGTTGTACCTGTATTTCAAGGGGCCGGCCTTGTCACTCTCTGTGTCACGCTGAATATCCCCGAGAACTACGTTAAGGGTACACGTGTGTGTGGAATGCTCAGCCACTTACACGTTAATTTCACGAGCAGGCTGTTCCGTTGATTCGGATCAACCGGAACCCTCATCGTCGTAACCGACGGAGTGCTTCCACAGCTCCAAATATACAACGAAACGCTCGCAGTGAATTTGAACTCATTGTATTTATATAACCAGCTCATTAGATTGTTAATGATCTGGTAACACAGTACTGTACTCATTTGACCAGTTTCATATCTACTAATGAAACATACCATATGAAACATGTGTGCGTATGTGTGTGTGTGTGTGTGTGTGATAATTAATGAGCCATGAACTTTTCATGTTGGATTTGGTTAGAAGAGTGTTCATACTGCGAACCTCATCAGATTGTGGTTGTTGTTAAGAACTCCCACCCCTCCCTACAACCCAGCAAGCATAGTCCTATAGTCCTATGTTATGTTGCTGTTGTTTAGTCCTTTTAGTCCTCCCTCTTCATGCCACAGTTGTACCTGAATAAGCAGATCTAAAATCAAAGGTATTCCAGCTGTTACCATCTTTTTTTCTTTTTTTTTTCCCCCAGACTTAAGAGTATCTAGAATTATATTAACTAATTTATCCTTCCTTTTATAAGAAAGTATACTGTAATTTGAGAGATTTTGCTGCAATTTCTAGCAAGCTGAGCAGCCACTCCTCCATGGATGTGATCTATGCTCTGGAAACATAACTAGCACTGTATGGTTCTATAATGTTTAACTGTATTCAGTGAAAGTCGTATAGTTTATTGCTAGGTGAGAGCCCTAATTTAAAAGAACCATGACTAAATTTGTTCCAACCATCAATGTCTCATCCATTCCCTAGGCATTGCATGTGTTGGACTACATTATCCTATGTATTCTTCTTTTTACATGAGATTCAGTTGCTATTTCTAGCAGGTTGAGCAACCATGTACAGGTGGACTTATGATATAGTTCTCAAACCTTTTAAAGTAAATCATCCCATCTTTTTAAGACTATAGAATTACAATATGTAATACGTTCATTCTTTACTTAAGACAACGTGGTGTAATCTGACAGAGTTGACTTCTATTTCTAGCACATTGAGAAACTACATAGTGTCTCATACATCTTGTCGTTTTCATAGTAGGTTATATTTAGTGTTGTGTACAAGGTGTGTTGTTTGTTCCTTCTCAAGCCATGCCTGGCCAATAGGGCTGGTTTCCTGGATTCCTTGGTGTATAGGTTCCCCACCTGGACGGGCGCCGGTCCATCGCAGGTGAGCTGCTAGATGCAGGAGGAAAGAGTGAGAGAAAGTTGTCGTGAAAGACTCAGCAGAAGTTCACCATTACATTCTGCCGGAGCCGCATGGAGCTTAGGTGTTTTCGCTCATAAACACACACATCACCCGGTCTGAGATTCGAACCCGCGATCCCTCGACTGCGAGTCTGCTGCTCTAACCTCTAGGCCATGTGCCTCCACAGGTTTAGTCACAGAAAAATTGTGATCTGAGAAAGACTTGGCTGCTAGGGGGATCCATATTGTTGTTGTTACTTCTACTGCTGCTGTCAACATTGGTGTTATTGTTACATCTGTTGTCAGCAGAGCTGTTATTGCTAAGTAAAGGAAATATAAATTCCTGGGGAAGTGTTCCTAACACTGCTCATGCTTGATTGTTACACAAAACTGAAAGATAAGATACAGAGATCAAATACAGTGAAAGGTACTGACAAATGTATGAACAAACAAAATGTTTCAAAGCACACATCATCATCAAATAAAGAATTAATAAAAAAGAACTAAATAAACACATATACATATATGCATATATGTGTGTGTATATATGTATATATACATATATACACACACACACACACACATATTTACATACAAGTATGTGTGTGTATATATATATATATATATATATATATATATACACACACACACTTAAACTCACAAGCAAACACACACACATGTAGATAGATGTTTAGATGTTATGTAAATAGTGATAAACATAGCTGACAGTTGGAGGCTGATGCAAAGGTGTTTCTTCTGTTGCTTGAGATTTTAGGGGTTTTTTGGGGATCTTTTTGGTTAGAATGGCAGTTTTTTAAAATAATTTCCACGTAACTAAACACTTTTAAACATCGTATACTGGTAGAATGTGTTTATAAAACATCTTTTTCTTTTGGCTTTATTGAGAAAATTCTATAGTTTGTAAGATATTTCCTGTTTTTTTTTTTCTTCAATTTCTGCAATTTCAACCAATCAGTGACGTCTATTGAGGTGAAAACATTCTGTGCCATATGAATATGTCCCTCGTTTAAGAAACAGATTGGGTTTATTTACATTTGTGAAGAAAAAAAAGATACCCTTCCCCCTACCCCTACCCCTAACCTTAACTAACCCTAACTCCAACCCTAACCCTAAAACAGATTGAAATGCAATAGATCGATACTAGGGTCATAATTATGGGTGACAATTTCATAGGACACCGCTAGAAAAAACTGCCGTTCAAACCGAAAAGATCCTTTTTTTTTCTTAATTTTAAACCAGCACTTTTTTTTTGAGCAGATTTAAACTTACATTTATAATCTTGCTATGCCTGTTTTTAGCCCTGGGTCAGCCATGACCAAACACCTCTATGATATCTGATGTTTAATGTAGCTGTTGGTATTTAAAATGGTAGTGTGTTTTGAAAGCAATTTACCTGCTGTATTTAGCAGGTTGATCAACTGCATAGATATTCCTCATCAGCTCACATCAAGCTGTTTCTTCCCGCCAAATACCACTCACAAGGCTGTGATTGATTCAAAGCTTTAGATGAAGACATTTGCATATGGTTGTTACTGTTGTTGCAACTGTTCATGTTTAGCCCCAGATCAGCGCTTAGATTGAGTAATGCTGATGATCAATCGCATTCCAGCTATGACCATCTCATCTTTTTCCAACATGGAACAAACACAGGACCTCATTGTCTAACATGTTCCTTTTTACTCTTTTAATTGTTTCAATCATTTGACTGTGGCTATGCTGGAGCAAATCGACCCCAGGACTTATTCTTTGTAAGCCTAGTACTTATTCTATCGGTCTCTTTTGCCAAACCGCTAAGTTATGGGGATGTAAACACAGCAGCATTGGTTGTGAAGCGATGTTGGGGGGGGGGGTCAAACATAGACAAAAATATACATACATACATACATACATACATACATACATACATATGTATATATATATATATATATCATCATCATCATCATCATCATCATTTAGCGTCCGTTTTCCATGCTAGCATGGGTTGGACGGTTCAACTGGGGTCTGGGGAGCCCGAAGGCTGCACCAGGCCAGTCAGATCTGGCAGTGTTTCTACAGCTGGATGCCCTTCCTAACGCCAACCACTCCGAGAGTGTAGTGGGTGATTTTATGTGCCACCGACACAGGTGCCAGACGAGGCTGGCGAACGGCCACGCTCGGATGGTGTTTTTATGTGCCACCGACACAGGTGCCAGACGAGGCTGGCAGACGGCCACGCTCGGATGGTGTTTTTATGTGCCACCGACACAGGTGCCAGATGAGGCTGGCGGACGGCCACGATCGGATGGTGTTTGTTACGTCCCCAAAGCACGGAGGCCAGTCTATGCGGTACTGGCTACGGCCACGTTCGGATGATTTTCTTGTGAGTCACCGGCACTGGTACCACAAAGATACAAATTCCATTTATGTTCATCTATTTTGATTTGTTTTGATTTGATTTGATTTTCACTTGCCTCAACAGGTCTTCACAAGTGTCACAAGAAGGAAGGAAGGTATGCACAGGTGGACTGACTACGTCCCAAGTAGGGGCCACGGGTTATGGCCTGACTAGTCTTGCCGGGTCTTCGGTTGGTGTTTTTATGTGCCACCGACACAGGTGCCAGATGAGGCTGGCGGACAGCCACGATCGGATGGTGTTTGTTATGTGCCCACATCACAGAGGCCAGTCGATGCGGTACTGGCTACGGCCACGTTCGGATGGTTTTCTTGTGTGCCACCGGTACTGGTACCACAAAGATACAAATTCCATTGATGTTCATCTATTTTGATTTGGTTTGATTTGATTTGATTTGATTTGATTTTGATTTTCACTTGCCTCAACAGGTCTACACAAGTGTCACACACTTGCCTCAACAGGTCTTCACAAGTGTCATAAGTAGGAAGGTATGCACAGGTGGACTGACTACGTCGCCGGGTCTTCGGATGGTGTTTTTATGTGCCACCGACACAGGTGCCAGATGTGGCTGGCGAACGGCCACGATCGGATGGTTTTCTTGTGTGCCACCGGTACTGGAACCACAAAGATACAAATTCCATTGATGTTCATCTATTTTGATTTGGTTTGATTTTCACTTGCCTCAACAGGTCTTCACAAGTGTCACACGTGTCACACACTTGCCTCAACAGGTCTCCACAAGTGTCACACACTTGCCTCTGCCTCAACAGGTCTTCACAAAGTGTCACACACTTGCCTCTGCCTCAACAGGTCTTCACAAGTGTCATAAGAGGGAAGGTATGCACAGGTGGACTGACGACGTCGCCGGGTCTTCGGATGGTGTTTTTATGTGCTCAACAGGTCTTCACAAGTGTCATAAGTAGGAAGGTATGCACAGGTGGACTGACTACGTCGCCGGGTCTTCGGATGGTGTTTTTATGTGCCACCGACACAGGTGCCAGATGTGGCTGGCGAACGGCCACGATCGGATGGTTTTCTTGTGTGCCACCGGTACTGGAACCACAAAGATACAAATTCCATTGATGTTCATCTATTTTGATTTGGTTTGATTTTCACTTGCCTCAACAGGTCTTCACAAGTGTCACACGTGTCACACACTTGCCTCAACAGGTCTCCACAAGTGTCACACACTTGCCTCTGCCTCAACAGGTCTTCACAAAGTGTCACACACTTGCCTCTGCCTCAACAGGTCTTCACAAGTGTCATAAGAGGGAAGGTATGCACAGGTGGACTGACGACGTCGCCGGGTCTTCGGATGGTGTTTTTATGTGCCACCGACACAGGTGCCAGATGAGGCTGGCGAACGGCCACGATCAGAGGGGGTTTGTTGTGCCCACAGCACGGAGGCCAGTCGATGCGGTACTGGCTACGGCCACGTTCGGATGGTTTTCTTGTGTGCCACCGGTACTGGAACCACAAAGATACAAATTCCATTGATGTTCATCTATTTTGATTTGGTTTGATTTTCACTTGCCTCAACAGGTCTTCACAAGGGTCACACACTTGCCTCAACAGGTCTCCACAAGTGTCACACACTTGCCTCTGCCTCAACAGGTCTTCACAAGTGTCACACACTTGCCTCAACAGGTCTTCACAAGTGTCGTAAGAGGAAGGTATGCACAGGTGGACTGACGACGTCGCCGGGTCTTCGGATGGTGTCTTTATGTGCCACCGGCACAGGTGCCAGATGAGGCTGGCGAACGGCCACGATCGGATGGTGTTTGTTGTGCCCACAGCACGGAGGCCAGTCGATGCGGTACTGGCTACGGCCACGTTTGGGTGGTTTTCTTGTGTGGCCACCAGCACTGGTACACAAAGAATACAATTCCACTGATGTTCATCTATTTTGATTTGGTTTGATTTTCACTTGCCTCAACAGGTCTTCATAAGTGTCACAAGAAGGAAGGTATGCACAGGAGGACTGACTACGTCCCAGGTAGGGGCCACGGGTTATGGCCTGACTAGTCTTGCCGGGTCTTCTCACGCACAGCATACTTCCATAGGTCTCGGTCTCTAGACATTTCCTTAGTGAGACCTAAAGTTCGAAGGTCGTGCTTCACCACCTCGTCCCAGGTTTTCCTGGGTCTACCTCTTCCACAGGTTCCCTCAACTGCTAGGGTGTAGCACTTTTGCACACAACTATCTTCAGCCTTTCTCGTCACATGACCATACCAGCGCAGCCGTCTCTCTTGCACGCCACAACTGACGCTTCTTAGGTTCAACTTTTCTCTCAAGGAACTTACACTCTGACGATTATGAACACTGACATTACACATCCATCGGAGCATACTGGCTTCATTTCTTGCAAGCTTACGCATATCCTCAGCAGTCACGGCCCATGTTTCACTACCATGTAGCATGGCTGTACGTACACATGCATCATACAGTCTGCCTTTTACTCTGAGCGAGAGGCCTTTTGTCACCAGCAGGGGTAAGAGCTCTCTAAACTTTGCCCATATATTATATAAATGTTATATATATATTATATAAATGTTATATAATATATATATATATATATATTATAAATGTTATATATATATATATTATATAAATGTATATAATATATATTATATAATGTTATATAATTATATTATATAAATGTTATATAATATATATTATAAATGTTATATAATATATATATTATATAAATGTTATATGATATATATTATATAAATGTTATATATATATATTATATAAATGTTATATAATATATATATATATATATATATATATATATATATATATATAATCATCATCATCACCATCATTTAACACCCATTGTCCCTGCTGGCATGGGCTGGATGGTTTGAGCTGGCAAGATGGAGAGCTGCATTAGACTCCAGTCTGATTTGGCATGGTTTCTACTATGGTTGGATGCCCTTCCTTACACCCGGCCACTTTACAGAGTGTGCTGGATGTTTTTACATGGCACTGCATGAGTGCTTTTACATGGCACCACCACAAGTGCTTTACACCACTAGAGGGACCAGGCTTAACACTTCTCTTATGAAGTATGGATCTTCTTGAGTACAGCAAAGTGCCAGGTATCTTAGTACTTTGTCATCTCGCCTGAAAGGATCAGCGTCCTGAGGTCATACTTCGTTACTTTATCCCATGCCTTCCTGGGTCTTCCATTTCCACGTGTTCCACCGACTTCGAGAGATTAACAATTTTTTTATGGAGCTGTTGGCATCCATCAGCATCACATGACGAAACCAGTGCAGTCCTCTCTCTCAAAACACTGACACTCTGTTGAACATGAACACTTACATTACACATCCAGCAGAACATACTAGTCTCATTCCTTTCTAACCTTCATACGTCCTCTGCATTCAGGGCCCACGTCTCACTACCACATAGAATTGTTGTCTATATACATGCCTCATACAATCTTCCTTTCACTCGGAGAGAGAAACCAATCATGGCCAACAGAGGTAACAACTCTCTGAATTTCCTCCATCCTATTCTTATTCTAGCTATTACACTCTCTGCGCATCCTCTTATATATCTTTATATATAAAAGTGAAGTTGTGTGTCTGTGCAGTGCAGTTTAACCAAAACCAGGCATCCCACAGTCGCGATTCACACCGAGCCCCTCCGGGCACCAGCGCGCGTCCACGATGAGTCCACGACTTCAAAAAAAATTTACCATCATTTTCTTCCACCCCAATGCATCCCTTTCGCTATTATATAAGGAAGCAACTCTCCAAAAATGTCCACGATGAGTCAACGACCCAAAAAAAAAAAAAAAAAAAAAAAACCAACCATCATCTTTTCCCATTTTCAATGCATCCTTTTGCCATTTTTCGCTATAACTCTCCAAAAATGCCCATATAGCCACCTCCCCCACAAACCCGAGCAACGCCGGGCGACACTGCCAGTGTAATTATAAAATCCAAGCATCTAAGTGTAGGAAGTTTGTAAGCTTCAAGCAGGCCATGGTAGATATAAAAAAAAAAAAATCACTGTTCAGGAACAATAATAATTTATTGACAAGGATTGTAGACTTTTCCCATATTGAAGTTCAATAAGCTGAAAGAATTTTTTTTTATAGCTCATGGTTTCAAATTAGATCTTCGGCGAATTAACTTGGGATTCTTTAATAACAATGTGACCTTCATATAATTTAGGTATCTTTGACCTGATGATGAGTAGCTAGCTGAGTATCCCTCATATACTATTATGTTTGACCTTGATGTTCATATGTAGTGGTTTAATAAATTATGTGATTGGGTATTATCTGGTAGTTGATTATTGATTAAGGTGTATTTCTCCATTTTCTTATTTTGTATTATATATATATATATATATATATATATATATACACATACATATACGACAGGCTTCTTTCAGCTTCTGCCTACCAAATCCACTCAGAAGGCTTTGGTTGGCCTGAGGCTATAGTAGAAGACACTTGCCCAAGGTGCCATGCAGTGGGACTGAACCCGGAACCATGTAGTTCGTAAGCAAGCTACTTACCACACTGCCACTCGAGTTATTAACGTGCAATTTGAAATGTAGCTGCTACTTCTAGCAGTTTTGGCAACCACATAGATTGATGAACCTAAAGCCACATAGTTGTGAAGCAGACTTTCAAACCACATAGCTATGCCTGCCTCCTGGGTGTTTGGAAGTGAAAGAGACAAGAGGGTACAGCAAAATTTGATAAGGAGAAAAAGAAAAACACAAACTATAGACACAGGAGTGGGTGTGTAGTAAGTAGCTTGCTTACCAACCACATGGTTTTGGGTTCAGTCCCACTGCATGGCACCTTGGGCAAGTGTCTTCTACTATAGCCTTGGGCCAACCAAAGCCTTGAGAGTGGATATGGTAGACAGAAACTGAAAGAAGCCTGTTTTGTGTGTGTGTGTGTGTGTGTGTGTGTGTGTGTGTGTGTGTGTACATGTTTGTGCATTTGTGTTTGTCCCCTCACCTTCGCTTGACAACTGATGTTGGTGTGTTTACATCCACGTAACTTAGTGGTTTGGTAGAAGAGGCTGATAGAATAAGTACTAGGCTTACAAAGAATAAGTCCTGGGGTCGATTTGTTCGACTAAAGGCAATGCTCCAGCATGGCCACAGTCAAGTGACTGAAACAAATAAAAGAGAAAAGAATACTCAGCTATGTGCACCATATTTTTGGGTTTCAATGTCACTTAGCTTAATTTTTATAATCCATTCTTCAAGCAAGCAATAAAATAAGTACTATTAAAATTAATTTTGAGTTAATTAATCTATTTGTACAAACTTTCCATTTATTAGTTCCAAAAGTGCTCCAAGAAAGCGTACACATTCTTAAGAAAGCATTATACGCTTGAAGAAGAATTCCCATCATCACAATTCTGTAATATGACCTTTGGGATAGAAGTGTATGTGTACTTTAATGATGATAAAATTAATGATGTTTTTGTTTTTTTAAATAAGCACAAGGTCACAAGTGAGTCTTTGATGGGGTACTAAAAAGGATTTAATTGATTTAATCAACTCCAAAAATAGTATCTAAAGAAAATATCACTTATTGCACTTCTTAATGAAATAGCAAAGTGGTTAAGATATTGAACAAGTGTTTTGTAGGCTAAGAGCAGACCAGAGTTGTAAGTTTATAAATCAAAGCCATATAATTGAAGTAGAGTACATATAAATATGAGTTCTATTTATATTATAATTTGACTTAACCCTTTCGTTACCGTATTTATTTTGAGATGCTCCATGTTTCTTTGAATTACTCAAAAATAACAAAGAATTTAGTAAAATAGCTTGGTTATCATTCAGCTAGTGTTACAAACATAAATTGTGACTAAGGTTTGGTGGAAGATTTTAATTCAAAACATATGAAAACAAGACATTTGTACTCAGATCCAGAACCGGTTTCAGCTGGGTTGGTAATGAAAGGGTAAATAAAAAAAAAAAGGTATGTACTGGCATCGATTCATCATTTTCCATAGGTGCAGACATGGCTGCGTGGTAAGAAGTTTGCTTCCCAATGTCATGGTTCTAAGATCAGTCCCACTGCGTGACACCTTTAACAAGTGTCTTATACTCTAGCCTTGGGAGTGGATTTGGTAGATGGAAATTTGTGTGTGTGTGTCTTTGTATCTATGTTTGTTCTCCTTGCCCCCCACCACTTGACAACCGGTGCTGGTGTGTTTACATCTCCTAATTTAGTGGTTCAGCTAAAAAGAGATCAATAGAATAAGTACCAAGCTTTAAGAAAAATAAGTATTGGCATCGATACATTTGACTAAGTTCTTCAAGGTGGTGCCCCAGCATGGCTGCAATCTAATGACTGAAACAAGTAAAAGATAAAACATTTGGTTGTGTCTGGGAAGAGTAATTTTCTTTTTGTGCCTTATAATATAACACACTCACCAGTAAAATTTCCACTTATTTCTTATTTTTATTGTCCTAAAATTTTCGGTGCGTCTTGTAACCTTTTCAGTAGTTTTGAGTCAAAACTTTTGAAAAGGTTGCAAGACGCAACAAAAATTTTAAGAAAATAAAAATAAGAAAAAAAAAGTGGAAATTATACCGGTGAGTGTGTTACATTATAAGGCACAAAAAGAAAATGACTCTTCTCAGAGACAACAGAATATGCTTCAACACACGAACTCATATAAAGAATCTTGCAAACCAAATCCAAAAACGAAATAAAACATTTGATATTCTGAATAAATGAATGAATATTCCCATCCCTGTGAATGGGGGGTCAGAGGCCTCAAACACAACACATTTGTTGTGTTTTCATGTTACCTTCAAGATGAATGAGTTGATGGGCCCCATGTTCTTGTCTGACATGATTTTCTGTCAGGGCTTACTCCCTTATCCTTCACCTTTTTGCAGGTACTCACAGACAGCAAGGGTTTATGCTCACATTTGACCTTCTGTTAGCCTGGCTGCCTGCAAATGTTGTGGTTCCAATGGTACATTTTCCTAGAGACATGCTTTAACAAATCTCATTACATAGGCACAGGAGTGAGTGGCTGTGTGGTAAGTAGCTTGTTTACCAACCACATGGTTCCGAGTTCAGTCCCAGTCCCACTGCGTGGCACTTTGGGCAAGTGTCTTCTACTATAGCCTCGGGCTGACCAAAGCCTTGTGAGTGGATTTGGTAGACAGAAACTGAAAGAAGCCCGTTGTATATATGTATATATATATATATATGTATGTGTGCGTGTATGTTTGTGTGTCTGTGTTTGTCCCATCCAACATCGCTTGACAACCGATGCTGGTGTGTTTATGTCCCCGTCACTTAGCAGTTCAGCAAAAGAGACCGATAGAATAAGTACTGGGCTTAGAAAGAATAAGTCCTGGGGTCGAGTTGTTCAATTAAAGGCGGTACTCCAGCATGGCCGCAGTGAAATGACTGAAACAAGTAAAAGAGTAGTACTTTACTCCCAGTGGTCTTAGAGCATGCTAGATAGTAACCAGGAATTTCTAAGTCCCTGTGCATTTGCTACATTTAGTTCATTAAGAATCCTCCTCGCAAGGCAAGGGAACCCAGATCAGTTGAAAGGACTTGACCATGCAACAGGTTGTGCAGTCTTAGAGTATACTAAATATTAACTAAGAACTTTTAAATCTCTACACTGTTGCTACATTGGATTCATCTCTCCTTTTAACAGTATCATTTTTGTTCTGATGGCTTTTTAGCAACCCCTCTCACAAGGAAAGTCTGGTAAAGGAGCCAATTTAGATGCAATGGCTCAACTATACCACAAACTGTACCAGACATGTTACCAGTAGCCCTCGTAAGTGACTTCATGTATTCATACTCTAGCAAGAAGAGAAAGCTGTTTTTTCTCAACGAACATGAACTGCAATTAGAGAGACTTGGAAAAGAGTGTTAAGATTTAATGCACCAAGCACATAATACATAGAGGTTTAGGCTTTCTTGCTGGCCTATGTCATGCCAGCATGGATCGGATGGGTTGTCACAGCTGAGGTTCTTATTCTGAGTTATTGCCCTCCTAGATAGGTGAAGGGATCATGGATCACTCATATGTGATTCAATCTCCAATTAAATAACTGTTTTAAATAGTAATAATAATGGCTATAGCCAAGGTGGGATATTTTTTGAATATTTATGAATATTTATATATCAATTGTTTAAGCTTATATTTTCTATAACAATATCAATATAACAACTGAGACTTAAAGAAAACACCAGTGATGACCTAACAACGTTCATGTAATTTAATTAAGACTAGCAGTATCGCCCGGCGTTGCTCGGGTTTGTAAGGGAAATAACTATAAAGCATTTTTAGAGAGTTATAGCCAAAAAATGGGGAAAAAATTATGGTAAATTTTTTTTTTAGTTAAAAAGGTCGAGTTGCGTCCCCTAGACAGTCTGTGGTTTGTGTTTCTGATTCTCGACCCCATGTCGAATTTATCGATTTTTTTCAGAACTGGGGGAACTTTTCAAAATTTTCGCTGCGTTAGTTTTGAATTATGACATTGGGCTATGTGTGTGTCAAGTTTCATCAGAATCGGTTGAAAGCCGTGGTCAGGGTGAGGGTACAACATAACAGACACACAGAAACACACACAGACAAACTGCCGTTTATATATAGAGAGATTAAGCTAACAGAAACTGAAATCAGTCTAACGATACCAACTAAATGATAATTGAATAAATATCAATGGAACTATAACAGTGATCACTTTGACCAAATAATACAACTGCATAATCAAAAATGGAACTTCTAATGAATTATGTAGTCATTCAACCTGCTAGAATCAACAGTTAAATTTCCCTTAAATCACCCTACCATACGTAGGAGTGGCTGTGTGGTAAGTAGCTTGCTTACCAGCCACATGGTTCTGGGTTCAGTCCCACTGTGTGGTACCTTGGGCAAGTGTCTTCTACTATAGCCTCGGGCCGACCAAAGCCTTGTGAGTGGATTTGGTAGACGGAAACTGAAAGAAGCCCATCGTATGTGTATGTATATATATATATATATATATATATATATATATATGTGTGTGTGTGTGTGTATATATATATGTATATGTGTGTAAATGTTTGTGTGTCGGTGTTTGTCCCCCTAACATTGCTTGACAACCGGTGCTGGTGTGTTTACGTCTCTGTAACTTAGCGGTTTGGCAAAAAAGACCGATAGAATAAGTACTAGGCTTACAAAGAATAAGTCCTGAGGTCGATGTGCTCGACTAAAGGCAGTGCTCTAGCATGGCCACAGTCAAATGACTGAAACAAGTGAAAGAGAGAGTAAAGAGTATACATAAAAAGAAAAGTAAAGATAGAAGAGTGGATTAGATATTGTCATCTGGGATGATACATCTGAAAAGAAAAATGGGAAGGTCACAACTAGAACACTTTTGAGCATAGGTCAGCTCAAATCTATGGCTAAACAACAATATTAACAACTTTACTCTTTTACTTTTACTTGTTTCAGTCAGTTGACTGTGGCCATGCTGGAGCACCGCCTTTAGTCAAGCAATTCGACCCCAGGACTTATTCTTTGTAAGCCCAGTACTTATTCTATCGGTCTCTTTTGCCGAACCGCTAAGTGACGGGGACGTAAACACACCAGCATCGGTTGTCAAGCAATGCTAGGGGGACAAACACAGACACACAAACATACACGCACACACACACACACATATATATATATATATATATACATATATACGATGGGCTTCTTTCAGTTTCCGTCTACCAAATCCACTCACAAGGCTTTGGTCGGCCCAAGGCTATAGTAGAAGACACTTCCCCAAGGTGCCAAGCAGTGGGACTGAACCCAGAACCATGTGGTTGGTAAGCAAGCTACTTACCACACAGCCACTCCTGCATGATATTATCCTAACATGGTCAACGACAACCTGACCATGACTACACCATTGCCTGTGCAGTGACATTAGCATGGACGTGACAACATGGACCACAAAATTTGTTATCAACAATGTTGGTCTAATTGTAGCTACAATCATATTTATTATTTATTAATTTATTTTTTTATTGCCCATAAGGGGCTAAACATAGAGGAGACAAACAAGAACAGACAAAGGGATTAAGTCGATTACATCGACCCCAGTGCGTAATTGGTACTTAATTTATCGACCCCGAAAGGATAAAAGGCAAAGTCGACCTTGGCGGAATTTGAACTCAGAACGTAGCGGCAGACGAAATACTGCTAAGCATTTCGCCCGGTGTGCATACGTTTCTTTAGGCACATGAGTGGCTGTGCGCACATGGTTCCGGGTTCAGTCTCACTGCATGGCACCTTAGAAAGAAAGGTGTCTTCTACTATATATACCCTCAGGCCAACTAAAACCTTTGTGAATGGATTTGTAGATAGAAACTGAAAGAAGCCTACCATATACATATTTGTGTGCGTGCGTGCATGTTTGTGTGGGAGTGATATCTGTGTTTGTTCCCCAACCACTGCTTGACAACTGCTGTTGGTGTATTTATGTCCCTGTAACTTAGTGGTTTGCCAAAAGATAGAATAAATGCCAGGCTTTAATAAAAGTACTGGGGTTGATTCATTCAACTAAAATTCCTGAAGGTGCTGCCCCACCATGGCCAGTCTTATGACTATTACAAGTAAAAATATAAGAGATAAAAAATATGGTAAAGCAGAAGAATCCTTAGAGTTATTCGAGTTAACAGTTCCTCATGAAGATAACATGGATGCCGCTCGGACTCAAAAGATTGACACAGTCAAAAGATTGTTGAACACAGTGTGAGATAACTGTTGTTATCGTTAGGCCTAAACTCATCGTAAAGTCACTACCACCATGACCGATATCCAAACTACAGTGGAGAAGGCTAACCACTGGATTTGGTTAAAAAGAGACGATGAGCGATGGCTAGAAGAATATTGAGCTTTATTTGATAACCAGTTGATCCAGCAAGTGGGGCTTCATATCAGTGAGGGGGGCCGATGCGCATTGATGCTATCGAGAGGTAGGCCCCGAAATGGCGCGCATTCTCTCCTGATGACCCCATACACTTGCTGGCTTCTGGTATGCGGAGTTTTTGACTGGTAGCACTTGCATGTGCAAGTTGTTTGCAAGACATCAGGTCAAATTATAAAGCAGTGGCTGGTTACAGCTCTTAACATTCATAGTTCAAATCCCAGCATGGTCAACTTTGTCTTTCATCCTTCTAATTAACCATATTTCTGTTGAAATACACTTCTTTTGTTTTAATTAATTTTGAAAATAATGAAGAATTTAGTAAAATAACTTTGTCCTTATTGAACTGGTGTTTGAAGCATGGTTGTGTGGTTAAGAAAATTGCTTCCCAATCATGAAGATTTGAGTTCAGTCCCATTTGGGCAAGTGTTTTCTAATATAGCCCCAGGGAAATCAATGACTTTTGACAGGATTTGATAGATGGAAACTGAAAGATGTCTGTGTGTGCATTGTGTTCATTTCCCACCACTGCTTGACAAATGCTGTTGGTTTGTTTACATCCCTATAAGTTAGCAACCTGGCAAAAGAGTCCAATTAAATAAAAGTGTACCAGACTTTTAAAAGATAAGTACAGGAGGAAAATTTGTTTGACTAAAACACTTAAAAGTGGTACCCCAGCATAGCTGTAACCAAATGAGTGAACAAGTAAAATAAAAAGATGAAGCTGGAAGGACTTTTTAAATTAGATCATTTTGAAACAGGAAGTTTGAGTCACTGAACCAAAAGCAGTCTCAGTTGGGGTAATTTCAAAAGGGTTAATTGATTGACCTCCCTTCCACATATTTCTCACCTTATGCCTAAGTAAGAAATTATTGTTTATTAATTCATAACAAGACCACATGTTTTCAGGGAAGGGTATAGTCAATTAAATCGACCTCAGAGCTTGTCTGGTGCTTTATTTTACCGACCCCAGAAGGGGATGAAAGGCGAATATAAGACAGTATATTTAGGTTTACTCTAAAATAATAAAGTAAACAGCAGGATTCAAAGAAACGAGCGATGGTCTGCTCTCAGCAAATAATGAGTACAAACTGTTCATAACATGAATAAAGTGGTTTGCTGTGAAGAAAGGTCAAACATTTTAGGTAGGACCCATCACTAGACACAGAGAGAGAGAGGATTATACCGTGCCCCAAGTACCTTGGAGCAGAGTATAACCCCTAGAAAGAACATATGGATGTAAGAAATTGCTGTAGAGCATAGCTAGACATATAGTCTTATAAAGAATTCATATTATAGGTATAAACATAGTTGTGTTTACCTCACACCTTGTGATTCCAGGTTCAAATTAACTGTGCAGCAATCAGATAATATTTCGTTTTTGGATTTGGTTTGCAAGATTCTTTATATGAGTTTGTGTGTTGAAGCATATTCTGTTGTGTCTGGGGAAAGTCATTTTCTTTTTGTGCCTTATAATGTAACATACTCACCGGTAAAATTTCCACTTATTTCTTATTTTTATTTTCCTAGAATTTTCATTGTCTTGCAACCTTTTCAATAGTCTTAAGGTCGCAAGACGCAGCCAAAGTTTTAGGAACATAAAAATAAGAAATAAGTGGAAATTTTACCGGTGAGTGTGTTACATTATAAGGCGAGACACAACAGAATCAGTCAATAAACAAACAGATATAAGTACTGGGTGAAGATATTCATTGGAGGTTGATGTAACTGTTGATGTTGGTGCCCCAGCATGACCACGGGCTAATGCCCGAAACCACTAAAGGAAAAAATAAATCAATATGTCCACTATTTAGTTTAACCTTTTAGCATTTAAACCAGCTATACCGGACCCAAATATTCTACCTGTTTGACGTTCAAACTGGCCAGGTTCAAACTTTCACACCTACCCTACAATGTCATTCTAAAAACTAACAACCACAACATTGAAATCTCAAAACTATGAGATAATGCATGATTAATTCGAAACAATGCGAATAAATAAGCATTACATTTGACAGAGTAGTCTGAATGCTAAAGGGGTAACACATGATTTTCTCACAAGCTTGCACTCAAACTATAATTATTTATTCAGACTATTAGCAATATATAAACTAATTGAAAGAACATAGTTCCAAACACATCAACATCAACTTTGTGTTGAATGCCATACTAACTTAGTCTTTCTGCTTTTGGACCCAAAAGTTCTTTGTAAAGGATATAATTTCAAATTTGCTTTAGGGAAAAAGCTAGAAATATCATTCTATATTGAGTTAATTAATTCATATGAAATATGTTAATTACTACATATATATATATATATTCTTTTATTCTTTCGTTTGTTTTAGTCATTTTGACTGCAGCCATGCTGGAGCACTGCCTTTAATCAAATGTATCGACCCCAGGACTTATTCTATCAGTCCCTTTTACTGAACTGCTAAGTTACAGGGACGTAAACACACCAGCATCGGTTGTCGAGCAATGTTGGGGGGGACAAACACAGACACACAAACATATACACACACACACACACACACACATATATATATATACACACACACACACACACACACACACACATATATATACACACACACAGACATATATGACGGGCTTCTTTTAGTTTCCATCTACCAAATCCACTCACAAGGCTTTGGTTGGCCCGAGGCTGTAGTAGAAGACACTTGCCCAAGGTGCCACGCAGTGGGACTGAAACCGGAGCCATGTGGTTGGTAAGCAAGCTACTTTACCACACAGCCACTTCTGTGCCTATAATTGTATATAAAGAAACAATCTCTTTCATAAGGGAGTGAGAAATTTGATAAGGAATGAGATTTGGTAACGTTCATGCCATTCTCCAATACACCACAAATGTAGGCAAAAGGAAATGACTTCTGTGGGGGGGAATCAAAAGGCTCTACAGGAGCTATGCAACAAGTCACAAGGGGTTTTTATTGTTGGCTGGCTTCCTTCAACAAGTGCTTTAAACCTAGCAAAGAATGTATATATAAACAAGAGCCTTGAATCTGAAAGGGTGTGGAATGATTGCATATACATACATTATAATTTTAAAATATATATATACACACACTGATATATGATGATGATATATGTTGTTGTTATATATATATATATATATATATATATATATATATATATATATATATATAATCAAACCATGAATGTTTTAGGAAGAAGGGGACAGCTGTGTAAGCAATTCATTATTGCATGCATTCATGTGTGTCAGAGGTTCATTACTTATGCTGGTGAGTCAGCCCCACTTTCCTCCTTGTTCATTGTTTTTAGTTTTTCTTGTTTGCTTTTAGTAATTTTTTTTTTTCTTTCCCATTCTCACCAAAGCATCTTCCCTGATCCAGAACACACTCATTTAACACACACACACACACACACACAGAGTTGGCTACAGTCAAAATGACTTTCTTCTCTTTACCCCACCATTTCTTTCTAATAGGAACTCCTCTCCAAAACTGACACCCTACCCCTACTTCAAAGGAGCAAGTGATGGTGGTAGTGAAGAGATAGAGAATTCTTTCAACAATGACCACCACCACCACTGCCATCACCACCATATTTCCTCCAAGTGGTGGAGGGTGTCTACTACTATTACTGCTACACCCCTACTACCTATATTATTATCTTTTATCCCCATCACCTTCTATGCCTTCTTTGACCTAGACAGATCAACTTACTATAAACAACAGTTAAGTCAGTGTTAACATAGCTAAAACAGAACAAAAATCTAACTAGAAAATCTCATCATCATCATCATCATCCACAGTAGCATTATAAAGTCCATGTTGTCCATGCTGGAATGGGTTAGACCAGCACTCTTTTTTATCTACAGCCAAATGCCCTTCCAGTTGCCATCTCTTGATATTCAGTTGAAGAATTTTTATTCTGCTGATCCTCACTTGTTTTGAGTGATGAGGTCATTGCACCATTTTCTTTTATTTGTTTCAGTCATTTGACTGCAGCCATGCTGGAGCACTGCCTTTAGTCAAGCAAATCTACCCCCCAGGACTTATTCTTTGTAAGCCTAGTACTTATTCTATCGTCTCTCTTGCTGAACCGCTAAGTTACGGGGACGTAAACACACCAGCATCAGTTGTCAAGCAGTGGTGGTAGGGACAAACAGACACACAAACATATACATACATACACACACATATATATATATATATATATATATATATATATACGACGGGCTTCTTTCAGTTTCCATCTACCAAATCCACTCACAAGGCTTTGGTCGGCCCGAGGCTATAGTAGAAGACACTTGCCCAAGGTGCCATGCAGTGGGACTGAATCCGCTACTGTGAAGATTGTTTACTGTAGAACTAAACAAATTCATGGTTGTAGCACAAAATGTGTTAAGACTTGTGGAATCAACATACAAGCATGCGTGCACATCTTTTACTTGTTTCAGTTATTAAACTGTGGCCATGCTGGGGTACTGCCTTGAAGAATTTTTAGTCGAATGAATTGAGCCCTATACTTATTTTTTTAAAGCCCCGTACTTATTCTATTGGTGCCCTTTGCCTAACCATTAAATTACAGGGATGTAAACATGCCAACACCAGCTGTCAAGTGATGGTGGGGGACAAACACAGATACACACATACCTACGACAGGCTTCTTTCAGTTTCTAGCTACCAAATCCACTTACAAGGCTTTGGTCAGCCTGAAGCTTGCCCAAGGTACCAAGCAATAGGACTGAACCCAGAACCACGTAGCTGGGAAACAAACTTACCATACATCCACACCATACAAACATTTACGAGAGGCTTTCACCAATTCTCATCATCATTGTTCGACCATGGTCGAGACAATGGAATTTACCATGCTACGCCAGACTTCACGGTCCATCATAGCATTACGGAGGTCCTGTTGCTGGATGCCTGTATCCTTGGAAATTACATCAGGGTAGGAGAGTTTGCGCCCTCTGGTATTGCAAGTAGATGGCTTCCAGAGGAGAAGAGTAGAAATTACCTCTTTTTCAGCTCTACAACAATGTCCAGCAAACTGGACTCTCCTACCTTTCACAAGAGATGACACAGGTGGTAGTTTCCCATATATTTGCATTTTGGTTGAATGGCGCTTCCACGAGAGATTTTGAGCTCTCATAAGGAGGCGAGTGTAGGTTCCATCAAACCGCCTCTCAAGCTTCTTTGATAACGTCCAGGTTTCTGAGCCATATAGTAGAATTGGTTCGACTGTGGCTTTGAAGATTTCAAGTTTGAAATCTCTACTTAGATTTGATGACCAGATTTTATGCATGTCATTACAGGCTGACCAGGCCATACCCTTTCTAGTTAGAAAGTCTTTTCCAGATGATGATATGTATGACCCAAGATATTTATAATCAGAAACCATATTTAAGGGCGCATTGTTGAGAGTATGGATGATGCAATCACTGTTGGACAGGCACTTGTTTATATATTCAGTCTTGGCCTCACTGAGGTAAAGACCTACACAATTTGAGGCTTGTTCGAGAGATTGTAAAAGAGACTGGGCATTGGAGAGAGAATCACTGATAAGAGCCAATTCTACTTGTAAAGCATTCGTCAGCTGAAGGCAACAGAGAAGACACTTGCCCAGAATGTCACACAGTGGGGTTGTGACAGAAATGTCATAACCACACAGCCATGCCTGTACCTGAAGTATTGAAGAAAAAAATAATGTCAAGCATTAAGAAATGTTGCTTTGATTCTTTTGGCAAATATGAGATCCAGACAAATGCTTTGAGTACAATTGGTTGAAGGAAACTATTGAAGCCCAACATATATGTGCGTAGGGTCATGTGTATGCGTGTTTCCTTGCATGTCTGTTTGTATTAAGCTTCCTTAGCTGTAATGGAATGCTCCCTGCATTAAATATATCGTTTTCAAATTCTGACACAAGGCCAGCAATTTCAGAAGGTTGCTTACATCAACCCTTCCCCAAGTTCAATTGATACTTATTTTATCAACCCCAAAAGAATGAATGGCAAAGTCAACCTCCATAGAATTTGAACTCAAAACGAAGACAGGTGAAATACTGCTAAACATTTTGCTTGGCATGCCAACGATTCTGACAAACTATTATACTTTTTCATGCAGATGATATTGAGTAATTTTATTTTCTTAAACATTTGCTTTGTAATACACTATCTATTTTCTTGATTTTTAAACCAGGGGTTCTCAAAGATTTTTTAATCTATGGACCCCTTTGATTACTATTTTATTGTGGTGGACCCCCTCCACCCCAACCATAGCCATTCAATGCTTAAAAACTACTTTTATAGAAACTTCTTTCAAAATTTCTATTTGTTTCGTCCATCACATATTTACTTGTGTAAGTTGAACTATGTAAAATGTTAGAGAAAGAAACCTAGCTGTTTCTTGCAGAGCCAAAAAATTACTTAACTTAACTTTACAACTAAAACAAAAGTTTTTAGGGATCCTTAAAATGATATTGTGGATTCCTAATTTACTATTTTGTTGTGTGCCCACCCACCAAATCTTATATGGACACTCAGGGGCAATATGGACCCCAGTCGAGAATCACTGTTTTAAACAAACCTGGCTAACCTGAGTCATTCAGTGATTTATAAATTAACCTCAATAAAAAAATCAATATTTAGACTTAACCCTTTCATTACAAAATTTCTGTTGAAAATTGTTGCTTTGTGTCAGTTTTTTTTTTGAAAATGATGAAGCATTTAGGAAAATAAATGTCACTAATTAAAAATGAAGTTTTGATGGAAGGTTCTAATTTAGATTACTTTAAAACAGAAACTTTGTATCATAGAACCATGGGGAAGTTTCAGGCAGGTTGGTATAAAAACAAAAGGCAGCGAGCTGGCAGAAACGTTAGCACGCCGGGTGAAATGCGTAGCCGTATTTCATCTGCTGTTACGTTCTGAGTTCAAATTCTGCCGAGGTCGACTTTGCCTTTCATCCTTTCGGGGTCGATAAATCAAGTACCAGTTATGCACTGGGGTCGATGTAATCGACTTAATCCCTTTGTCTGTCCTTGTTTGTTCCCTCTGTGTTTAGTCCCTTGTGGGTAGTAAAGAAATAGGTATAAAAACAAAAAGGGACTTTATTATTTGTTTTTAATTTTCCACTGTGGGGTATATAAACCCTGTGCTATAAAATTTGGGATGAGTGATCACTATGAATGATCCCTGTTCAAAGTGATTAACTATGAAACAGACCAGTTTTTAACACCACCACCACCACCAACAACAACAAATGGGACCCTTACATAATTGCTTGATATATAAAGAGCAACCAAATTTCCTTTAAATTACTGTTTACTATCTTGAAAAGTCAAGGATTCATAAGACAGCATAATTCTAGATATACAATATTTATGTAAAGCCTAGTTTGCTACATGTAATCATCATCATCGTTTAACGTCCGCTTTCCATGTACCAAAGAGTCAATTTTGCACTGTTTTCAGACTTAGCTAAATCCGAAAGTACAAACCACAGGGACTTGAGTCACAACAATCACACACTATCAAGGCAAGGAGACAGTAATACACACACACACAATATGTATATATATACATATATATATAATATATATATATATATAAACAATTTATAAGTAAGGGCAAAAGAAAAAATTTCTAATGCCAAAATATGCTGAAAATAGACATAACATCAATAACCATGTAATTTATCACTACAAGCACGCGTTTTGAAGAAAGCCGATAGAAATTTCTAAAAAAATCTCGTTATTACCATATCTGACCCGATTTCAGAGTTAGTTCATAAGAACCTTCCCTTCATATATATATATATATATATATATATGCATACCTGTGTGGTTAAGAATTTCTAAATTCAATTACCTTGTGCAGTATTTTGGGCAAGTATCTTTTAACAAAGTTTTGGGTTAATCTTGCAAGTAAAATTCGGTAGAAGGAAGTTTGTTGTATATATATTTGTGTGTCATTATCATCATTTAACACTCAATTCTCTATGTTTGTTTGCAATAATCATGTAATGTCAAAAGAAGGGACACAAACACACACAAATCTGCAGCTTTATTTATCAATATGTATGTATATATATATATATGTTTCAAAATGTGACCG
Source organism: Octopus sinensis (assembly GCF_006345805.1). Classification (NCBI taxonomy): domain Eukaryota; kingdom Metazoa; phylum Mollusca; class Cephalopoda; order Octopoda; family Octopodidae; genus Octopus; species Octopus sinensis. The sequence continues at coordinate 44,086,614 of NC_043013.1, read as the reverse complement.
CGTGTGAACCGTTGGCGATTTTTTTCCTTTGTCTTCCCTTCTTTGGATCTTTCCTTTTCCTATGTTTCTGACGAAGAGCTCTGCTTGAAACGTTAAACCCTCCTTCTTTCCTGAGCGTCCAATAATACTATATTTGTTCCACGTCCTTGCGTTGTTGTGTTTTCTCTTTATGTTTTCATGTTTAGATTAACTATATATATATATACACACACACACATATACACAATGGGCTTCTTTTAGTTTCTGTTCATCAAATCCAATCACAAGGCTTTGGTCGGTTGAATATTATAGTAGAAGATACTTATCCAAGATGCTGCACAGTGGGACTGAACCGACGACCACATGACTGGGAAACAAACCTCTTTAACCCCACAGCCATGCCTGCACCTATGAATAATTCTAACCACCCTGACATCGCTCAGTCATTACAATACTCCAGTTTAGAAGTTAGGAAAGCTTTGACACCCAACAGTAAATGAATAAATGTATTTTTGTTAGTGTGATAATGGCCATACTGGTTTTATTTCTCTCTGTCTTTGAATCAAAAGTGGTTGGTTTCATCCTCACAATGCACTTTGATTTATTGGGGTCTGTTGCACTAATCTCAGATAACTATACTATTATTCTTCTATTCACTAACTTTTTTTCTACAAAACTATTGTAAATTGTGAGATGTATTAAGACAAGCCTTAGAAACACCTGATTAATTGAAATGGTAAGGTCATGACTCACTTGTTTCTTGGAAAAGGAAGATCAGAAATTACCTGGGGATATTAGATCTGATAAGATGAAGATTTATCACCAGCACAATCTTGTAGTATTGTAGGGAGAAAGCCAATTAAGTGATACTAATAGAATTGCTTGATTTACTAAAAGTAACTACAAAATTTCTGTTAGTCTTGACTTAGCTGGCAGGCGAAATGCGTAGCCATATTTCGTCTGCCGTTACGTTCTGAGTTCAAATTCCGCCGAGGTCGACTTTGCCTTTCATCCTTTTGGGGTTGATAAATTAAGTACCAGTTAGGCACTGGGGTCGATGTAATCGACTTAATCCATTCGTCTGTCCTTGTTTGCCCCCTCTATGTTTAGCCCCTTGTGGGCAATAAAGAAATATATTATTCACTTAACCATTTCATTTCTATAATTCACTGCCTATGTATTTTTGAAAAATATACAATAATTTGAAGAGATTTTAGTGAAATAATTATTTTTCTTTATTAAGTTGATATTTAACCCTTTAGTGTTTAAACCGGCTGTATCCAGCCTGAATATTCTACACATTTTATGCTCAAACTGGCCAGAACCAGCATCTCACACCTACCCTGCAATGTCATTCTAAAAATAAGCAATTACATCTTTCCTATCTTGAAGCTACAAAATAATATCAGATAAATTTTTTTAAATGTGAATAAATAAGGAATATTTTTGCCAAATTAATATGAATGCTAAAGGGTTAAAGCAAAACCTATTTCATTTTATATCACACTCTGTGAACAACAGCTTCCTTATCTACAGTTTTCAATGGACCAATCACTGGCTCACTTCATTTGAGAATAACCTTCATTCCACCATTTCAAGAAGACTCTCAACAATGTCATGTGCACTATCTTTCTTTGACTAAGACAGTAAAAATTATTTTTTAAAGTACAATTTCTCCTGTATAAAACTATAACACATGCTAAAACCGACCTCGCTGGTGCCACGTAAAAGGCACCCATTCCACTTTGGTCATATTCTCTTCTATTGGTGGTTTTACTCAGAGGAGAAATTTGTGAAGTGTTGTATTACTCTTGAATACTGTCCTGATGTAGACTGTATGTACTCCATCCCATGCAGCTGTGGTAGGTTATACAAAGGCAAAACATTCTGCCCCCTCAAAATAAGGGTAGAGGAACATTGTAGAGCTGTGACATGAGGGGATATTGATAAATCGGGTATAGCTGATCAAGTATGGGAAAACAGAGACCACCTTTCCCTGTGGGATGAAGTTAAAATAATAGACAGAGAACACCACTGGAAAATATGAAAAGTAAAAGAAGCAGCACATATGCTAGGACACAATAACCTCCTAAGCAGACCTAGTGCAGATATGAGTAGAATATGGGAACTGGCATTAGGAAGGGTATCCAGACATACAAACCGTGCTAAAAAAAGACAGTGAGGCTTGGTGCAGTCTTTTGGCTTGCCAATTCCTGTCAAACTGTCCGACAAATGGATTAAGTCGATTATATCGACTCCAGTGCGTAACTGGTACTTATTTAATCGACCCCGAAAGGATGAAAGTCGACCTCGGTGGAATTTGAACTCAGAATGTAGCGGCAGACGGAATACTGCTAAGCATTTTGCCCTGCGTGCTAATGATTCTGCCAGCTCGCCACCTTGACCTGGTTTAATACCATTACCTGGTGGTAAGCATCTGTACCAAGCCTCCAGTCTAGGGATAACTTTCCCTTCCCCTCCCCTGTCATGGAGGCCATAAAAAGGGGTGATGGGCACTGCCCTTCCTTCCGACTGACTAAGTTATTAAAAAAAGTGTCTGGAAGAAGAACCATGGTGGAACACTTTATGACACATCTCTTGGATTACTGATGACCTGGAACTAAATAACAACAAAAACAACACAATCAAAATGTTTTGCAGAAGACAGAAACATGAAAAATGATATTAACAGTCTGTAAAATTTTAAATGACTTTAGCAATAACTCATCTAAAAGATTTAGATGTTCACAAAGAATTTTAACAACAACATGATATTTGCTGTCTCACAAATGGTTAGAGTATATTGTTTCAGCATTCTCACATTTCTATATTTAGAGCTATTATTAACATTTTTACATTACTCTTGTCTATTTCACTATTTTCTGCACAATTTAGATACATGACAGAAGTGTCACTTAAAAAATATAATATTTATTGCAATAAACAACATCAGTGTTTCACTTTCACACCTAGCTAACATAACCTGCTGTAGTTTTCATCATCTCTGTTGCAATTAATTATTATAATTAAATAATATAGGATAACATAACATTCCCAGTAAATTTTCTTTCTGCTACGTTTCTTATTGTTCATATTACGCGTAAGAAGCATATATTCTCCCACATCAACCATCAAATGACATATCATAATAACTAATACATCATTATGATTAACGGTTTATATATTTATTATTTTTATTCATTTATTTTTTATTAATATGCATAGGAGTGGCTGTGTGGTAAGTAGCTTGCTTACCAACCACATGGTTCCGGGTTCAGTCCCACCGCGTGGCACCTTGCGCAAGTGTCTTCTACTATAGCCTCAGGCCGACCAAAACCTTGTGAATGGATTTGGTAGACGGAAACTGAAAGAAGCCCATCGTATATATATATATGTTTAGATATATGTACATGTGTGTGTGTGTATATGTTTGTGTGTCTGTGTTTGTCCCCACAACATTGCTTGACAACCGATGCTGGTGTGTTTATGCCCCCGTCATTTAGTGGTTTGATATATATATATATATATATATATATATATATATGTCAAATATAAATAAAAACAGAACACAAAGGATATCGCGGTGTTCTGTTTTTAATTTATATTTGATATATACTCTCACCTGTGCCACTATCTGGCATATACAGGTGCTTACACTTATCAAGTATTCACTCTAAATTTACAGTTTATATATATATATATAGATAGATATCATCTATCTGGCTAGGCAGAAGACTGCACCAGATTTCTGTGTTTGTTTTGGCAGGGTTTCTATGGCTTGATGCCCTTCCTAACACCAACCACCCAGCAGAGTGGGCTGAGTGCTTTTTTACATGGCACAAGCACATATGAAGTCATTTTAGCATGGTTTTTACAGCTGGATGCCCTTCCAAATGCCAACCACTTTACAGTGTGAATTGGATGCTTTTTAAGTGGCACCAACACTGGCAGGGTCACCAAGTAACTTGCAAGACAAAGATCTTTTGAGAGGGTAGGGGGCATTGGAGGAGGGGATCTTGTGTCAGATGATGAAAAGTTAGAATGAGACAGAGAGATAGAAACAGGTATCTTGGTGTAGGAGAGGTACAAGGTTACGAGAGAGAGAGAGAGAGAGAGAGAGAGAGAAAGAAATGAGGACAGAAACAGGTGTACTGCTGTAAAGGAAATACATGGTTACCCAACCTGAGGGAAGAGCAGAAGGGGAGAGAGAGAGTGCGAGACAGCAGGAGTACAAGAGAGAGAGAGAGAGAGAGCAGGTGAGAGAAGGTGGTAAAATGCCAGGCACACTCACAAGGGACAGGGACCAGAATATAAATGGGATGGTCAGGTTAAGAAGAGAGGGAGAGAGATGGTGGCAAATGTCAGGGCATACCTATTTCTTTACTACCTACAAGGGGCTAAACATAGAGAGGACAAACAAGGACAGACAAACGGATTAAGTCGATTATATCGACCCCAGTGCGTAACTGGTACTTATTTAATCGACCCCGAAAGGATGAAAGGCAAAGTCGACCTCGGCAGAATTTGAACTCAGAACGTAGCGGCAGACGAAATACTGCTAAGCATTTCGCCCGGTGTGCCAATGTTTCTGCCAGCTCGCCGCATACCTTTGAGGTATGGAGGTCATAATAAAAGTGATAGGGCATTACTAAAGAAGCACGAGCAGAGTTTGGGGAAGGAGAATGTAGCAAATGGGGAAAACCTGGGTATATAGAGGGTGAGGGGGGGATACTAGATAGTAATAATACAGGAGGGAACAGGGCTGTGAGGATAGATTTGGGGAGTGAGTGAGAAGCATAGTGCAAGAAAGAGAAGAGATGTAGTTTGGTTTGTTGGGGTAGGGTACATGAAAAGTTTTCTTGTTACATGTGGGTGGAACACACAGCACTCCTAGAACTCAGTTTTGCTTATGTGGGTGAGTCTTAAGAACTTCATATCATCAGACACCTTGATTCATTGCCATTTTCAATACCCTGAGATTGGTCCTTACCACTTCATTCCATGTCTTCCTGGGTCTCCCTCTTTTGTGGGTACCCTCCACTTTCCATGATCGACATTTCTTAATTCCGCTGTCTTCCCTCTTGCATGCTGCATTTTATTCTTCTTATGCCCAACTTTGCTCTCAATACATTTGCACTTTGTCTTACAGGCACACTGATGTTGCACATCCAGTGGAAAATACAGCCTTCATGGCACTCATATAGGTGGCATTAGGAAGGGCATTCAGCCATAGAAACCATGCCGAATCAGACTGGGGCCTGATGCAGCCTTCCAGCTTGCCAGCATGCCAGCATGGATAATAGACACTAAATGATCATGATATACACTGAACCGCAAAAGAAATGTGACTTTTTCAAATGTCATTTTCTAACTCTCTTTACTCTTTTGCTTGTTTCAGTCATTTGACTGCTGCCATGCTGGAGCACTGCCTTTAGTCGAGCAAATCGACCCCAGGACTTATTCTTTGTAAGCCTACTACTTGTTCTATCAGTCTCTTTTGCCGAACCACTAAGTTGCGGAGATGTAAACACACCAGCATCAGTTGTCAAGCGGTGTTGGGGGGACAAACACGAATAAACAAACATAAACACACACACATACATACATACATACATACATATATATATATATGTGTGTGTGTGTATATATATATATGTGTGTATATATACAAATAGATATATACGATGGGTTTCTTTCAGTTTCTGCCTACCAAATCCACTCACAAGGCTTTGGTTGGCCCGAGGCTATAGTAGAAGACACTTGCCCAAGGTGCCACACAGTGGGACTAAACCCAGAACCATGTGGTTGGTAAGCAAGCTACTTACCACACAGCCACTCCTGCACCTATGGTAAATTCTGAAAATTTATTTCAGGGGATGGGATATGTAAATATTCCAAAACACAGCTGCACTGACTGCCGTGGGTGGCAGTTGCAAACAATTGTCATGAAAAGTGAAATGCATGTGCATCATGTGGAGGTTATGGGTATAAAAATCAACTTGAACTGCGCTCCTGGCATTCGTAATTTGGATGCATCAGGTATGACCCAATTGTCAGCAGTGCAGAGAAAACAAGCTGATTGCAAGCAGGGCCGCATGCCTTGGTTGTTGCGAAAGTTTACAGTGTCCATGTCAGCACCATCTATCGCTTGCAACAGCGATAAACGACACCAACAGCACTGCAGACTGTGCCTGCCAGAGGGTGACCACACTCAGGCAGCACCACTTCATCCACCTGCAATACCTCCATGATCACTTCAGACCAGCCAGCGTGACAGCTTGCGAGACCAATGGCACTGGACAGTCACCCATCAGCCACAACATGGTATGATGTCAACTGGCTGCCAACAACCTGCATTGCTGTCATCCTGCTTGAGGGCCTGTCCCCACCGCCTGCCATGACTACAGTGGGCTACACAACATCAACTTTGGTGGCATCAACAATAGTCTTCTCTCACAAGAGCCAGTACCGCATTTCCTCATCGGATGACAGAGTAAAGGTGCTTAGGAGGGGTAATTGCTACAGAGACGCATGCGTCATGGAGAGAGACACGGGGGTGGCCAAGCATCATGGATTGGGGAGCTTGTAGGCCTGAATCAGAGAATTGGGCCCATGTGTTCCAAAATGTTTGTACAGGCAGAGGAAATGGCATCATAGCACAGTGCTACACAGACCAGATCATAAGACCTCACGCCATGCCCTTCTTCATGCGTTACCAGCAGGACAATGCTCCCTCCCACACAGCCAGGGTCATCATGGACTTCTTGCATCTGCACAACATCAGAACCATGCTGTGGCGAGCTCTCAGCCTGAATTTGAACCCAATTGAACACCTATGGGATGAAATCCAGAGATGCCTGAACCAGGTGGTCCCAAGGCAGACAACTTGTGTGGAACTGGAGGCAGCTTTTCCCGGGGTGTGGGCACAGGTGCCAATGGCTTTTGTGAACTGCCTCATGCACTCCATGTACTGATTGTGTATGGCCATTTTGAACACCCAGGGAGGGCATATATGGTATTAAACATGCCATGCCCTACAATCTTGATGTGCTGGATCCACCCACTACCAGAGCACATGTCAACGACACAGAGACTGCGGTCAAAGTGCATCCAACAAATTGACTTTATCAGATTTATCGAAACATATTTCACAGTCACACATGTATCACATTTCTTGTGTGGGTCAGTGTATATAATGGGCTTCTTTCCATTTCCATCACCTTATTCACTCAGAAGGCTTTGATTGGCCCAAGGCTATAGTAGCAGACACTTGCCCAAGATACCACAGAGTAGGACTGAACCTGGAACCATGTGGTTGGAAAGCAAGCTTCTTGCCACACAGTCATGCCCACATGTGTGCACACAATGTTTACAGAATCCTGATTCCATCATTTCTATTTCATTTCTTTAATTTTCCTTTCACTTAACTTCTGCTTCACTTTCATCAATAGTGAAGTAGATCTTGCTAGAAACTAACACCTACATTAAAATAATTTTTAATGTTTTGCTAACTATTTTCAAAATTCAATAGTAAAGTAACAAATGTAAAAGAAGTTGATGTTAGAACTGTTAATTATTAATATATTCAATCAACTTCAAAATGGAAAAGGCTTACTAAGAATTATAAAATAAGCAATAATAAATCTCTGAACGAGATATAAACAGTAACCGCTCGACAACGTAAGGTGTACTAGCCATCTGAATGTGGCTAGCCTATTGCTTTCAGACAGTTTTTCTAAATCAGTGACACAAGGGCACTGAGATTGTGTCTAAAGTCCATCTGGTGATGTTGATCGCCTGGGGCTAAAAGCATCAGTAACACCCCACCCCCAGTGGCTAGCCACATTCAGATGGCTAGTACACCTTACGTTAAATTATAAAATAGTTTTTCCATAAATGAAGTAATTGTTAGAACAATTTTTTTTTTAAATGATGAAAGAATCTGAGCAAGAATAATTACTGGATCATCATCATCATCCTCATCACCACCACTACCACCACCATCATCATCATCATCATTTAATGTCCTTTGTCCATGCTGGCATAGATTGAATGGCTTGATCAGGAATGGCAAGCTGAGGGGCTGCACCTGATTTGGCATGATTTCTAAGGCTGGATGCCCTTCCTAATGTCAACCACTCCAAAAGTGTAATGGGTGCTTTTACGTTCCACTAGCATGGGTGCCAGCTGTGTGAGACCAGTATCTGCCACAGCTATGATTTCACTTGGCTTCATGGGTCTTCTGCTCAAGCACAGCATATTGCCAAAGGTCCTGGTCATTTGTCTTTGGCTCCATGAGGAACAAAGTAGCAAAATGGAAATAATTGAAAAAAGGCTTTTTGCATAGAAGACCTAATATTATGACAGTATGCACACACACACACACATAACTTATCTTTTACTCAGTAGATCAAAGCCATGCTGGAGCATCGCCTTGAAGAATTAAAGACAAACGAATCAACATGAGTACTTACACTAACAAGTCATTGGTCAGCTCTACCATGCAATGAGACTCAAGCACCCGGTGGGATACAGCCTGGAACTATGTGGTTGAGAAGCAAACTTTTGACAATGCAATAATGCCTGCACCTACACATGAGCAAGTGCCTCCTACTATAACACTGGGCTAACTAATTAATACTTTCTGAGTAAATTTGATAGATTAAAAACTGTGCGGAAGTCTGTCACGTAATTAAACTCTAAGTACTTCAAATATATTCTCTGTGCATTTTCAACTTCATTTCTTCTCTTCCTCCACTTGTTTAGATTAATAATAATTATATAAAATTATATAAAATAATTATATAAAAGCTTTTAGAATTCAAAAATGATTGCAAACGAGCATTCTGGTTTTATACAAGTGAGGTTGTTTGTTTCAAGTCTCCCATTAACCCTTTCGTTACTGTATTTATTTTGAGATGCTCTGTGTTTCTTTCAATTACTTTAAATATAACAAAGAATTTAGTAATAGAACTTAGTTATCATTAAGCTAGTGTTAGGAACATAAATTGTGACTAAGGTTTGGTGGAAGATTTTAATTCAAAACTTATGAAAACAAGACTTTTGTACTCAGAGCCAGAGCTGGTTTCAGCCAGGTTGGTAATGAAAGGGTTAAAAAAAAAAAAAAAAAACTTTGCTAGGAAACAAGAGAGTGTCAGTGACTGGAAGGGCTTCTTGTGTAGGAAATATGCTTAGACAAAAATTGTCTGATCCATGCAAACATGGGAGAGTGGATGCTGAGAGATGATTGATGTTGTTCAGTCCCAAGTCAACATTGATTAAGGAAGACTTATGATTAAAGACATTCCAACTATGAGCTTCCCATCTATTTGTTGTTTGTTCCTTCATGAGCCATGCCTGGCTCATAGGGCCGGTTTCCCAATTTCCTTGGTGAATAGGTTCCCCACCTGGACGGGATGCCAGTCCATTGCAGGTGAGCTGCAAGATGCAGGAGGAAAGAGTGAGAGAAAGTTGAGGTGAAAGAGTCAGCAGAAGTTCGCCATTACCTTCTGCCGGAGCTGCATGGAACTTAGGTGTTTCACTCATAAACACACACATCGCCTGGTCTGAGATTCAAACCCGCGATCCCTCGACTGCGAGTCTGCTGCTCTAACCACTAGGCCATGTGCCTCCACATCCCATCTATTTCTATACCTATTAATATATTACCCAATGTGTTCTTTCTATTTTTAAGATAGCAATGTGTTGGAGGGGATTGACAACTATTTCTAGCTGGTCAGAGATTCCAATACAGTTCAAATTATAAGATAGAACGTAGACATAATGTGAGGCAGGAGACGACAAAGTATGGTGCGCATTTCAATAAAGGCCGAGGGGTGATGTTTGTTGTGGTTGTTGTTTGACACTTAGTTCTCAAAATGCATTGGTGTGGGCGCTGGTTTCGCATAAAAAGCACCCAGTGGAGTCGTTGGCATTAAGAGGGGCACCCAACCATAAAAACCAAGCCAACAGGGATTATGGGACCTGGTGCAGCCCCCTGGCCTTGCCAGTTCATGTCAAACCATCCAACCAATGCCAGTATGGAAAATGGACATTAAATGTTGTTGTTGCTGTTTATTTGTTTGTTTCTTGAGCTAAGCGGTCTTCGTCCCAGAGCTCGCAAGATCGCGCCTCTGTAGTGGGAGAAGTCCGAAACGTGGTCCTTTGCTATTCGTAAGACCCGCAAAAGAGAACGCAGGTCAACCCCTGACACCGAGAGCATCGACGGATGGATGAATGTGCATCCAGGCTCAGCGGTTGCGTGGGAAGTCGGGGACAAGAAACAGGAAGAAAGAGTGAGAGAAAGTTGAAGCGAACCACTGGGCCATTGCGCCTCCACTGTTGTTGCTGCTGCTGCTGCTGATGATCAATAACAATTTACCATGATCATCTTTCCCTCTATTTAGGCATAATATACCTAAGACTAAAATAGCCAGTGTGTGCTTTCATTTATTTATTTATTTTGTATTTTTTTCAGGCCTGTAAGTTGTGATGTTTCTAGCAACTTGGATAGGGCCCCTTTTTGGTTAATCTAGGTTGGGATGAACCATAGAGAGAGAAATAAGCAGAATAAGGGACAGAGAGAGGAGGTGGGGAGATACACCCACCTTTGGAGAGCAGCAAGTAGATTTAGTTAAGGCTAGCATGAAGTCATGTTCAGTCAAGCAGATATTAGGGTCCTAATGGTAGTAATAATAGTAACAGTGGTGGTGGTGGTGATAGTAGTAGTAGTAGTAGTAATGGTGGTGGCTGCAAGAAAATACTATGCTCAATGGCATGTCAAAGGTTGCAGGGTGTTGCTTTAATATGTATGGGCCTTTACTCAAGGAGATGGCTTGTTCTTAGCCACCCCAACCTACCACCACGACCACCACCACCAAAGGAAAAAAAAAAACACTGAAATGCACTTGCTCCCTTTCTGCTCTTCCTCCTCCACACACTCACTCAATGTCATTATGAGAGAGGAGGAGTAGGAGGAGGAGGAGGAGGAGTTAACCAAAGATCTTCCCAGATCTTTTGTCTTGACAGAAATGATGTTTTCTTCATCAGTTAAATTTGCTACAAGTTGTCATGGTGAGTGCTATAGCATAACTTTACCAGCCACCCCCAGCTGACTACGTCCCCACCCAAGACCCCATCCCATTTACACACACACACACACACACACAACACACAAACATATACATGTATATATTTATTTTCTGTTTGCCTTTGAACAATTTTATGGGAAAATAATTCAAAACTTGAAACATAGGCAAAAGTAAGGGTGGCTGTGATTGTGTTGTTATTGCTAGCAGCAGCAGCAGTAGTAGTAGTAGTAGTTGTAGAAGTAGTAGTAGTAGTAGTAGTAGTAGTAGTAGTGATTGTGGTAGTAAAAGAAGCATAAGTGGTGGTGGTGGTGGTATTATGATATATTTTTCTTCTACATTGCATTTGGTGAACAATCATCACTGGTCCCTCGCTTCTCTGAATGCAACAGTAAAAGGGATTGCAGAACAAATATCACAAGGGGATGTTGCTCAAAAAGCACATTTTAATAAAGGTTGGATGGTTGTTGTTTGGATGATTTAAAAAAAAAGTTTAGGAGTGGCTGTGTGGTAAGTAGCTTGTTTACGAACTACACGATTCCAGGTTCAGTCCCACTGCTTGGCACCTTGGAAAGTTCAAGTGTCTTGTACTATAGCCTCCAGATGACCAAAGCCTTGTGAGTGGATTTGGAAGACGGAAACTGAAAGAAGCCTGTCATATATATGTATATATGTGTGTGTGTGTGTATGTTTGTGTGTCTGTGTTTGTCCCCCTTACCCTAACATCACTTGACAACCGATGGTGGTATGTTTACATCCCCGTCACTTAGCGGTTCGGCAAGAGAGACTGATAGAATAAGTACTAGGCTTACAAAGAATAAGTCCTGGGGTGAATTTGCTCACTGAAGGCGGTGCTCCAGCATGGCCACAGTCAAATAACTGAAATAAGTAAAAGAGTAATTCATTGCAAATATACCAACAAATACACACACACACACACACACATGCATGCATGCACATACACAGATATTCTTACCTGGGTTAATTGATCTTATATCTTTTACTTATTTCAGTCATTTGACTGCAGCCATGCTGGGGCCCTGTCCTGAAGAGTTTTAGTTGAATGAGTTGACCCCTGAATTTTTTTTTTAAACCTTGTACTTGTTCTATAAGTTTCTTTTACATAATCGGACATAATGAGGACATAAACAGACCAACACCGATTGCCAAGTGGAAGTTGGGGACAAACACAAAGATACACATGCACATTCATCTACAAAATCCACGCATGTGGCTTTGGTTGGCCTCAGGCTATAGTAGAAGATATTTGTTCAAGATGCTATGCAGTGGGACTGAAACCAGAACCCTCTGGTTTGGAAGCAACCACATAGTTCCATGTTCAGCTACACCTGCACCTACAGAAAATGTATTGGCCAGTAAAACCTAAACTAAATGTATACAAATTAGATGGCTTCATTGATTTGGGTAAATTACTGTAAAAATGATGCTAATAACTTTCATCTGGTCAGATCATTCAAAACTGTTGTATAAACCAGAAGGTATTTGAAGTCAAGCTTCTTAAAAATGAACCAAAAAGTGTATAAATATACAAAGCAAAGAGATGTATAGGTGGAAGCATAACAATATGGTAGAGCAGTCGTTTTGGTTAAAAGTTTGGTACCACTGTAGAAGACACTTTAGGCAATGTCTTCCATTATAGCTTTGTGAGTAGATAAGATAAAAGAGGCCTAAGCGAGATTGTTGTTGGAAGGACATAACAGATGAAGCAGACATTGGAGCTTGATGTAATCCCCCAGTGCACTGAATGATGTCAAACTGTCCAGCTCATGGCAACATGGAAGGCAGATATTGAATGGTGATGAAGATATATATATACACGTGTGTGTGTGTATATATATATATATATATATATATATATATATACACACACCGGAGTAAACACGTAAATGTGAAACAAGGTGGAAAAAAGAGTACTCAAATACCAGTGGTAGAGTAATATGCTTTATTTAAAGCAGCAGAAAATTCAACAAAACCTGTTACTCTGAGTTTCCCGTTGCCGTTCGTTGGACAGTTTTTGCTAGAAACTGTCCGACGAACGGCAACGGGAAACTCAGAGTAACAGGTTTTGTTGAATTTTCTGCTGCTTTAAATAAAGTATATATATATATATATATAAAATACAAAATGGGACAAGAACACAAAACATCCGGACAGCTAGGTGATACAAAAAGGGATAACAAAACATCCAGATAGGCGATACAAGGAAAACAAGGACGGGTCATTCAAAGTTTTCTATCATCAGTGAAGCACCAGGTTATCCTCACAATTTCAGCTGATATATATACGTTTGTGTGCATGTATATATATATATATATATATATATATATGTGTGTGTGTGTGTGCATGTATATATGGTGAAGGCGTGATGCTTAGTGGTTAGGGAATTTGGCTCTATCATAAGATTGTGAGTTCAATTCTTGGTGACACATTGTATCCTTGAGCAAGACGCTTTATTTCACGTTGCTCCAGTCCACTCAGCTGGCAAAAATGAGTAGTACCTGTATTTCAAGGGGCCAGCTTTGTCATATTCTGTGTCATGCTGAATCTCCCTGAGATATATATATATATATTTTGTTGCCCTTTTCAAGCCTAGCCAGGCTCATAAGCCCGGTTGCCCGGTTTCTGTGGCGTATGGGTTCCCCCCAGCTGGGCAGGACACCAGTCCATCGCAGGAAGAGAGAGTGAGAGAAGGTTGTGGTGAAAGAGTACAACAGTTTGTTTTTATGTTTTTGCTTTTATGTTTTCGTTTCTCATTGTGTTCACCGTTGTTTTGAGGTCCTGTACCCATATATGCATGTATATATACAAATAGATGTAGTTATGTACATATATGTATGTATATATGCATATATTTATATATTATTTTTGTATGTATGTATGTATTTATGTGTCACTGTTTGTCCCCCACCATTGCTTGACAATCGATGTTGGTGCACTTATGTCCCTGTAACTTAGCAGTTCAGCAAAAGAGACTGATAGAATAAGTACAAGGTTTACAAAGAATAAGTCCTGGGGTTGATTTGTTCAACTAAAGGTGGTGCTCCAGCATGGCCACAGTCAAATGACTGAAACAAGTAAAAGAATAAAAGAACCTGAAATAAAATTTAACCCTAACATATTTTTTCTAGGAAAACTTGGGTTTTTGTTTTCTTCCTCTTTTTGAAAATATTTTATTAATTAATAACAGCATCAAGTTAAGCTGACTTTAACTAAAAGCATGACCCGAAACTCCACCCATTGCTAATTTTCTTAATTATGTAAATGACGTTATTTTCTATTCAGTAACTGCTTGCAGTGCTTTTGCCGTAAGCAATGTTAGTTTTTCTCAGAAAAAGGATAACAAAGCGTATTAAAAAAAAATAAGATGGTACCCCTATGTTAAATTTCAGCTATCTTGGTAAAAAAACTATAGCCTACAACTCAGAACAAACACACATACACATATTTATTTGCCCAAGGTGTTGCACAGAGGTATGACCCTAGAACTACATAATTGTGAAGTGAGTTTTGAAACCACATACCCGTGCATACACATATATCATATCATGGTGGAATTTATAATACTATTAGTTTTGGTGTTGCTGGTGTAATCTCTATATATATAAATGGCAAAATGTCTGTCTGTGTGTGTCCTTTATACAAATCCACAATTTTTCAGTTAGAGGGCTCGCACTTCTATGGGCATTCAAAATCGTCCAAGGGTGGTCGTGCACATCTTTGCATTTCCCCAGTCACCCTGCAAAGCCATTAAAAAATCAATAGAAGTGACTTTTTTGTGAATTTTCTATCCAAAACCCAATCAAAATGCCCAAAACTTGATACACCAATTGAATGCCAGGTAGCTGTATATGATTGGTCAGAGATTTGGACAGTACTTGCATGTATGTGTGCACGCACGCAGCTGTATATGCATGCACTAGCACTATGACCCGGCGTTGCCAGGTCATAGTGCTAGTTTTAATTAAGAAACAATATTTTCACTACATTATGTGCATTAGCTTCTGTTTAGTTATATGTTCTACTTGCAATGGTATCCCTGGAAGTTTTTTCCCTGGTTTCTAACTGATGTATGGTTTGATAGTTTGCAACTCCTATCTGGAGAGATTACTATTGGTAATACCCATAGAAATTGTTGTTTAATCTCAAATCATCCCCATCTATAATGCTGCTCTAGTTGAGATCATTCCATTTTTGTTATTCATGAGTTTCCTTCCTTTTTTTTTAAGATGGTAGAAAACTGATTTAAAGGAGATATAGCTGTTATTTCCAGCAGGTTGAGCAACAACATAGAGAGTCCCTCACCGTCATAAGTAGTAACAGAACATTGGAAGCTATATACCTAATACACCCATGTAACATTCAACATCCTCAAAAAAATCATATACCATAACATACTACACAGTCCAATTACATAACAGGAATTGTGTGTGTGTGTGTGTGTGTGAGAGAGAGAGAAAGAAGGAGAAAGATTTGTGTTGTTTTATAGTTACTGAAGTTATTAGAACAAACATGTACAGTATTATTTCTTTTGATTTTATTATTTTGTAAGAAACAAGCTGGATACAGAAGGAAAAGACATCAACACACAAGTCCAAAGTGTCTTGTAATACGTCTGTATACTCTGGACGAATTGTATCACATGGTATACTTGACCAGCTCAATTCAGTTCAAAATAAACTCCATATCACTGCAGTTGACTGAGAAGAGGCTGCCGAAAACAAATTTCTTTACGATTAGCTTACATCACAAGTTGTGAAGCAACAGTTTTCTACAAAAACCATGCAGGTGGCAACCGATCAGAAGCCAGAGATATGCAGCTACTACAGCAAAAAATAATATCATTGTACAAAGCCTAATGTTTTCACATATACATCAGGCAGAGCCAAGTGGTTAAGAAGCTAACTTTGCAGCCACATGGTTGGTCTTGGGGTACATCCTACAGTGTGGTACCCAAGGAAAGTGTCTTCTACTATAACCTTGGGCTGACCGATGCCTTGTGAGTGAATCTGATAGGTAGAAATTGTGTTTGTACCTCCACTGATTGACAACTGTTGTTGAGTTGTTTATGTCCCTCTAACTTAGTGGTTTGGCAAAGGGGGGGGGGGTGCAATAGAGTAAGTACCAGACTTAAAAATAAGTATTGGTGCCATGTAACATGTAAAAAGCACAAGGTACACTCTGTGGAGTGAGTGGCATGAGGAAGGGCATCCTGCCATAGAAACCAAGCAAAAACAGACTATGGAACCTAGTGTGGGCCCTGACCTTGCCAGTTCCAGTGAAGCCATCCAACCAATGTGAACATGGGAAACATTAAATGTTGTGATTGAAAAGACCCGACAAATGAAGTGAGTTCATGGCTTGCAGAACGGCCTGTTGTGCTTACCTTGAATTGTAGGGTGACCTGCTGTGCTTAAGGAGACCTATTGAGTCAAGTACATCAACATCAAAATAAAAATCAAATGGAAATTGTAATTATGATACCCGTGCCAGTGGCACATAAAAAGCACCATCCTAACGTGGCTCCGCCTTGTTGGCCCTCGTGCTGGTGGCATGTAAAAGCACCCAATACACTCACGGAGTGGTTGGCATTAGGAAGTGTATTCAGCTGTAGAAACACCGCCAGATCAGACTGGAGCCTGGTGCAGCCTCCTGGCTTCCTAGACCCCGGTCAAACCATCCAACCCATCCTAGCATGGAAAACGGACGTTAAACGATGATGATGATGATGATGATGATGATGACTGGGGTTGATTTGACCAACTAAACCATTCAATAGTGTCCCAGCATGGCTGCAGTCGAAAGATTGAACCCAACAAAAAGATAAATGATATGATAAAAGATATCTCATTCCAAAATAGATTCATTGAATAGGAGCTTAATACACTTGGGTATTAATAAATGGAACAAACTTTTAAAAGCCTCACTTGAAACAATCTTATTTCTTTATTGCCCACAAGAGGATAAACATAGAGGGGACAAACAAGGACAGACAAAGGGATTAAGTCGATTACATCGACCCCGGTGTGTAACTGGTACTTAATATATCGACCCCGAAAGGATGAAAGGCAAAGTTGACCTTGGCAGAATTTGAACTCAGAACATAATGGCAGACGAGATACCGCTAAGCATTTCGCCGGCGTGCTATTGTTTCTGCCAGCTCGCCGCCTTCACTTGAAACAATCTTAGTAGATGGAAAGCAAGCTTTCAAAGGTTAAGTTTCCGAAATACAGCTTACCATTCTGAAAGTTGTTGATACAGTAAACGATTAATTGGTTTGTTGGACCTTACTTTGAGTCCATACATCCAACAAGGTTATTGTTCCTAAATGCACCTAATATTAAAAAAATATTTCTTATGAAGATATGAAAGTCTTTCGTCATATCCTTATGATTTGGTCACTGATGTTTTACATAACAGTATCATCTACAACTGTGCTCTGATTCCATGTTGGGGTTATAACATCTATAGAGTTCCAAATGCAC